>NW_013665878.1:138961-159352 GCF_000517525.1 Limulus polyphemus | reverse complement strand
CCAAAACCTTTGTAAGACAAAAACAACACACATTACAGCATTTAGAGACAGGTAGTATTTACTTATGTTTTCTGTGACAGGAGGAGCCTATATGTATAAAAAAGGAACTTTAACAATATCTGAAGAAAGAAAGAAAGACAGAAAATCAAGTAAAATTCACTTGAATGGCAGAGGATATACATCCTATGAATGGCAGGGGATATACATCCTATGTACTTAGTATTTGACTTTATAGTAAAAGTTATGATAATTTATGTCACAGAGAGAGAGAGAGAGTACTGACTTTGCACACAACTTTCAATTAATTTTGTGTTATATACACAACTATCAATTGCAGCTAATCTTTACCAAGCACATCAGAAACAGTGAAGAAAACCGATATCTTCACTAAATAAATCACCACTTACTTTTCAATAACTTCTGATCAACTTTTAAAAGACAATCTTACAAAAATGTATCACGAACATTTTATGCAAAAATGTATCCTTGAATATTACAAACTTCAGTAGTTATGCCTAATATTGGCCAACCAAGTTAACCATCTTGTATACTTTTCTTTAAATATATCTTTCTTGGTTAAACTTTAGGCTAGTGATGAAACCTACTATTTCTGCAAACATATTTATCTTGAATCTACACACACACACACACACACACACACAAACACACATACTGTTACTCTACAATAACTACATAATATGAAAAATTACACATACAAATACAACTACCTTTCAAAACAAAATTAATGAGAAGAAGAAAAAAACTGAATTTTGATAGGATATCTAACGTTAGCCAAAAAGGTAATGTTACTACAATGCCTTTAAATACAGAATGTTTAAATCTGTTGAACTACTAAAAAACTACTAATATGGTTGTATTAACACAATTATGTAACATAGTTAAAACGTTATTACTATACAAGAACAATTCTATCTTCCTGGTTTGATTTTTTTGTGCACAAAATGGATTAGAGTAACATGATGTATCTTATTGGTTACCTTAACAACTTACGGTTACTATGAACGTGAAAACTACTACATAGTAAAATCTCATTTTGTCCAAACAATGTCCAACACTACATTACAGTTTTGCTCAGACATATCATATGTCACTAAAAACTGATAACACAAAACTGACAATATGAAAATAATGTGAAATGGGAATAATAGGATGAACAATAGGTTTTGTAAATACAAATCACATATATGTGATGCTATACAAGTTTTATAGAACTATTCCATCCACCTTCTTCTACACATCTTTACATTTGGTCCTACTACAAAATTCACTGTACAATTAAAAACAACTATGTTTTCTCTCTTTGACAACTACATTATAGAAATATTAAAATACCACAAGGTTACAGATAGATCTTACAACCCATCACAACACCACTTAACATTTATATATACACACACACACACACACATTTACATACACCACCAGCAGTACAGCTAAAGTGAGAAGCCTGATATTCAATTTCTACACAATGTGACATCAACATCTTCATGAGCTGCCAGTGAAGGACTTGTGCCTGGAAAATATTTATTCAGTTATTAGAGTCAAGTCAAAAAAGTAGCAATATATGTTGAGCTACAAATTAAAACATCAGAACAGTTAAAGTGATTGATTTTTGACACTAGTTAATGCAAGATAAAGCTAATGTACTTACAATGTACTACAGCAGGTAAACTGAAGTAAAGCTACATGTAATAAAAGTTTAACTCACAATGACGTGTGGGTTTATAATTAAAGCAAAGATGTACTACAAGTTAAAATATTTAAATGACTTACAAATTATGATATTTACAATGAAAGAGAGATACAGATTGTACTGTTTAAAACAAAGTCAGAAAATCATAACAGCTCAAATAAGGTGAAAACACATCACAATAGTTAACACAATGAGTTATTTTTAACTGAGACTAAGCTGCATATCACAGTAGTTAACATAGTGGTAGCTTATGGTATAGCAACTTAAAAATAACCTTGCATATAAAAACTTACATTAACTACCTTTGTCAAAATTCAATAAAATGATTTCAAACATTAGTTAATATAATTTTGTCAGGACTACAAGATACTGCAGTTTCACTATACAATTTACAAAAAAAAAGCTATTTTAATATTCCAGTATTTATCTCAAACTCTTAAAACTGAGAAGTTTGAAAGGAAAAACTCTTTCTTCATGGTGGAACAAAAATTACAAACTCATGGCAGAGATCTAAAATGTGGGGATGATAATTCATGCCCATGTTAGTGATAGAATTAAATCAACAGCAAAGACCAAGTTAATTTGTTTTATAAATTGAGGATCATAACATTGCAACTCAAACATGTACAAAGAATTAGAAATATAAGAAATACAACTTTTACATTAAAAAATAATCTAAATGACTCAAAGTTATTTAAAATATTTACAATTAACTGACAAAGTAAACTAACTTTATTAAAGATATCTGACCTCATAATGCCACTTACTTGAAAATTGACTTTGGGGTTGGTATTTTGCTACCAGATGGTAATGTTGCCGAGTTAAGATGTGGTGTAACAGGTCTCTTGGGTAACTCTGTTGTTCAAAAATATAAAATCACAATCTTTATCTAGTTGTTTGTGTTTTTATTACAGCATTTTCTTAACTTAGAACCCATCTTGCACTGCTTCTATTTAACATCTAAAAGTATTTTTAAACTCCAACCATTTTCATTTACAAGTTAGTATTTTTAAGTTTAAGCTGCATTTTTCACTTTACTACTTTAAATTTTCAGGCTATAGTGCTCAGAAACAACATTTATAAATTTAACTTACCACTAGGAAGAATTACTAACAGACTTTAGATTGAAACAGTTATTTACTGATTTATGATTTATACACATGTTCTATCAAAGCCTTTTACTGTTTTAGTTACTACTGTTATGATATTTTCTACAGATCATATTTAGTATTAAAGAATCAGTTATTTACTGATTTATGATTTATACATATGTTCTATCAAAGCCTTTTACAGTTTTAGTTACTACTGTTATGATTTATACATATGTTCTATCAAAGCCTTTTACTGTTTTAGTTACTACTGTTATGATATTTTCTACAGATCATATTTAGTATTAAAGATACGAGTTATAAACAAACCAAGTGAGGTAGCTGGCGTTTCTTCAGGATAAGTTACAGCAGATATACTTTTCTTCTTGCCTATACTTTGCTGTTTAGATGAAGTGTTCCCACACACACTGGTACAAATAGTTCTTGTACTTATACTGTCAGATGAGGGACTCTTAATCAGGTTTGTAACACTCCTTTTCTCAGCTAAGCATTCCGACGAAACACTTAAAGAAGGTTTTGTTCCTTGGCTCGTAACATTACTTCTTGCAGTTGCACCATAAGATAAAGAATTTTTTGCCAATACTGGTGTTGGAAGTAGTTCAGTGGCTTGAGGAAGAGAGCAAAATGTGTCCCATGCTCCTAGCTGACCAATGGGATGAAGAAGTGATGGTAAGAGTTTGTCTAGTGTTCCTGGCTGACCAGTGGGTGATGGCAGTGGAGAAGGACAACGATCACCTGCTGCAGTTTTGACCAACCCGAGATGTGGAGTTGGAATTCTTGTTCCAGTCTGACTTCTGAAAACAGATATTTAAAAGTTGTATAGGTTATAAAATGTTAAAAAGAAGTGAAATAACTTCTGAAAAAAAATTTACATTTAATATTCTCACCTGTTAACAGCTGAAGCTACAGCCTTTCTGCTCGGGACAGGAGTGCGTGGGTATGTTCGGACTTGACCCCCTCCCTTTATCTTGCCTATATTGGAGGAGATAGGATTGCTTCCTTTTGATGTGTTGTTTTGTAGGTTGACATCTTTCTCAGCTGTCAGATTTGATTCTTTTGAAACTAGATTGCATACATCATAGCCTGATGACTTTCTTCTGTGATGAATATCAGTCTTCAATGTTAGGTCTATAAAAGAAAGGCACCAGATAGGTGCATTTAGTTTCCATTCAAAGATGTTCTTATTTTATTGATTAATACAATGATTCCAAACCTTTTTCATCTCATGGACTGGTTTCCCTTACAAAAACAAATCACTACTATCAGAAAATGCAACAATTAAGTATATACAAAAATCCAAAACTCAAAACCTACATCAACCATTGTACCAAATGAACCAGGGTTTTTATCCAAAAAATCTGCCACATGTGTAATAACCACAAAATTCAGACTGTCCTCAAAAACAGCAAAATATTTAAACCCATTTTAACGAAAGTAAAAAAAATATTGTACTGGTCTTTAAGTATAAATGTGTTGTATATGGAGTTGTATGAATGTGGCAAATAATGTCAGAAAGATAAAAATCCCGTTAAAGGTTAGACTTCAGAAACATCAATAACTACCAGCCTCCTTGGACATCAAGTCACCATCAGACATCATGAAACACTAACATCATTTTGTTTTACAAAATTGTGAACTTGCATATCACAGGTAGATAGACTTAATCGATAATCATGTGTATACTACATTGTTGATGCATGTCTTAGCAACACACCTGACAGAGCTCTCAAAAGAGCTGGAATGATTGTTGGTGAATAAAATCTTATATTTAATGTGATACTTCACCTTGTAAGCTTTCTCTTCAAGTTGTTACATAATGTGTTTAAATGACAATAAAATAATATCAACGAATAATTAATTTTTTTTATCTTAAAAATTTTCTCCTTTCTTTTTCTTCTATTAATGTTGGACTCACAGAATAAATATCAGAAAACTTTAAAAGAAACTTAAGATAAATAAAACATTGTTGAAATACCAAAACTCCCAAGGTTTGGACAAATTTACTAGGAACAAATATCAAAAATCCAAACATCATATGTAGGAATTATTAATGGTAGTAAGGTGCAAGACAAGCTACTAGAACTATAAAAAACCCAAAAAAAACAGGTACATTCGTAGAGTTATCTAATCTCCAATAAAACATTTAACACTGGATTTATAAGAAGATCACTAATACAACTGATAGATTGAATGACCTAACTTGAGCCATTAAAAATCACAGGCTGTAGAATGTCTACTCCTGGCAATTTGGAATACCTGCTTAACTATTAGAGAGCTGACAAACCAAATTACATATTTGTTTTGTTTAGCACCTAATAAGCTGGCTTGCCCATTTGACCATTAACAACCTTGACAGAGTGGACCAACTACTTGATCTATTAAAAACCTGACAGGGTGGATCATCTCTTTGATCCTGATAGGATTGATTACCTACTTACTCAGTTGAGAACCATGACAGAATGGATCACTTAATTGATCTATAGAAGAATGACAAACTGAATCATCTGCTTAATCTCTAAAACAAATATGATTTCTTAAAAACATGACAGACTGGATTAAAAACTTCACCTGAATTACACTTTATGTCTGCAAAAACTTAACAGAATGGACAACCGAGTAGACATAGCATGATGAAATGGACCACTTGTTATAACAATCAATCTAGTCTCATATGTCCCACTGAAATGAACTACAGAGTGGACAGTCACTGGAGGATTTACTAAGGCTGGGACTTTGGTGACTTGGCTACATATCTCAAGTGTCATTAACAGAATATGAAGCAACTTTTAAACCACTAGTACAGACAAAAGACAAAACAGATTAAACACAAGCAAGTAACTGTTTTCTGTTGATTGTAGCTTGTCCTAGTCATAAGGTACCTGTTCTAAGAAAGGATCAGAAGCTCATAGATGTTAGTGTATAAATGGATTAAAAACATGCTGTAAGTTACACCCAATCAAGTGCATTCTGCTCACAGCAAAGTATAATGCAGCTTGCCTGAAAAGATACAAAGAAATGAAAAGTGTATTAATAAGACTTAAGGCAAAACCCTTAATTTAGATTCAAGGCACTTTGCACTACAGCCAAATAACAGGTAGATACATACTCAATTAGTAAGAGTCTAGAACTATGTCCAAGACCATTTTTCATATAGGAACATAATGTTTACGATACGTAAAAGAGTAAGCCTTGGTAGACATACAAAACTCAGAAGTCTTGCAGAATGCTACAATTAATGCCATATATTATATGAACTACATATGCCGGTGCAGTTGACCTTCACTGAGAAAATGGATTGACTTGCACGACCACTAGACTTCAATCCTAGCAGGCATAACATCTCACTAAGTGGTTCCAGGCTATAAATATTCCTTTAAACATCTCTTTCAGAGGAATGGTCGAGGATATTTCAAGGCCTTATCAATACCCTGATTTTAAGAACGTGACAACAGTGCCATCCTCCATATTAACCATTTAGCTATCACCTCCTTAAATCATAGGGATATAATTTAACTATTGTCATATTTTGTTCCAAAAATAAAACTAATAAATGAAATTGTTTCAAATTTGACAAGAACTTTTCTAAAGGCATGCAGTTTCAAAAAATAAAAATACTTAATTTTTCTAGTTATTTGCACTCAAGGTGATTTTCATGTTAAGTATAAAAATACTTTTTATCATACAGTTTCACATTTTATTTTCATAACCTCTAGAACCTACTAAGTGAACATCAAAAGTTTTTTAAGGTAAATGTTTATTTTATTTTCATTTTCTCTACCATATCACTAACTGTAGCTATATTATCATCAACATAAAATCAAATGAAATGTTTAAAATTGAGAAATAGAAATATGTACATACCTTTTAAATCTTCAAATAATTTTAAAATGTTTCATTGGGTTACATTCATAATTTCTTTATCTTTTCATTTATAGTTTATCTTTAATGTTTTATTTTCCATTTCTGTTCTTTACCGTTATCTTGACACACATCAACAGGTGCTCCCAGGTCATAATACGGTACCATTAGCAGAGATACTTTAGTCTTCACCAAAATGTTTTTGTACTTGCGAATGAAGGTGAAGTTAGGGTTAAAAAAGTTATTAAACCTTTCAAATAAGACTTTTAAAACATAAATAATCCCTAATTAACTAAAACATAAAAGTAAAACCTAAATACATTTTAACTATGTTTAACTAATATGTACCTATGTCAGAAACAATGCTAAGTACTAGTGAGGACAAAGGCACCAACAATAAGTATCAACAAATAACGTGCACCAGTTTTAAAATAAACATAGGAAAACTGTAGTTTAAAATAAGCTCTTTCTGTTGATTATAAACATGTACATCAAATAAGTACATGTTGTTTGTAAATATCAGGTCTAATTATAGAAGGTGGGTGTGACTTCTGTCAAAGAATGGAATAATTTATTTTGTTTGTTCACCTGGATCAACCTGAAGGAACTTGAAAAAAGAACAGGTAAACAGTGGAGTAAATGTAGTTTGTGCCTAGACATTCATGTAGGTGTAGAGGTACTACTATTTAAGTTATAGAGACCAAAAATTAAGATCTTGGAACGCTTGTGTGTCACTTTACAACAACACTGAATTTTAAGTATTTTTTTCAAGGTTTCTTTTGAAATAAAGGAATTAAAACTTAAATAATATAAAACTTTGAATTATAAACTACATGATAATGCTAATTTCATTAGAATACAATGACAGTAAAGTAGTTTAAAGATTACATGACTGTCAAAGGGTTAAAGTGAAATTTCATAAACTGCATACATATAAAGCCACTTCTATCAAATGATAATTAATTAACTGTGATGAACCATTGTTTATTAGCATCAGCCATATTTAGCTCATCTCAAGATAAAAGCAATGCACTGAAGAATAGAGAATGAGAAACTTCTACATTCTTTGGAGGATAACAATTAATGCAAAAATATTATATTAAACAAAACTTTACAGTACTGATTGATTTTGGTAAATGAGCACACAAAAAACAAGATTAAACTACAAGTCACATCTCAGTATTATGTGTATTAAAAACCTGGGACATTGTATCATCCGCTAAAAATAAAAACTAAATTAATAATAAAGAGATTATAAACTGTATCACCTATAAAATGTATTAAAAATGGGCAGATTGAATCACATACTTCTTTTTGCTCTGGCTGCTATTGGGCTAGAAGGAGCAGAAACAGTAGCTCTGGGTGGGGAAAGTGATCTGTAGGACCTTAGCTGTTGACTTTCATTTTCTTCTCTAACATTTGAACTTCTAGATGAAGGTTTATCTAAACAAAAAAATATAAAAAAAAACTGATTTTTTCTACAAGTGTAATATTGGTATGTCAAAATGTTTAATGTAATTCAGTAAAACCTCATGACATGCACACAAAAAAAAGTTTAGAGAATACATGGTTGTCAAAGGGTTAAATTTCATTAACTGTAAAGATGTAAAGCCACTTCTATTAAGTGTTAATTACTAGATATCCTCCCACTCACATCAAGTGTGTTAATATTACTTCTGGGAACAAAAAAAATTTCTGTGTAAAAGTAAAATACTGCTCTTATATCATTTTCTTTAAATTGTTGGTATTGATTCAGAGACAGATAAAACAAAAAATAAGCCCTTTGATTTTTATCATGATTGTATAACAATTACTATTGTATTCAAACGAGTTGCAATAAACATTTGTATTGTTGTAGTGATGTGCCTTCATAAGAAGTAACCTTATTGTTTGTTTGTTTGGAATTAAGCACAAAGCTACATAACGGGCTATCTGTATCGAAACCCGGTTTCTAGCATCGTAAGTCCACAGACATACCGCTGTGCCAATGGGGAGCTAACCTTATTGAGTTACTCATTAAAGTTTAATAAGCTGCCTTGATAAATCATAGTACAAGATAGTTTACTCAAATTGCTAGTGTGTTTTTGGATAATAAAAATCAATAATATTAAAAAGTTCTCTGTAAAAAAACTATACTAATTATACCAAAGTTGAAATTGTAGCCATCTATTTAAAATGTTATGAATAAAGCAGTTGTAGTTATTTGTAAGACTATCATTGTTTCTGAACAACACTTTCATAAATAAAGCTCTTAAAAGAAAAGTTTGAAAAAAAAGAATATTTTATTTAATATTTTTTATTAAAGGCTCTTTGTAGTCAAATAATATATTTTTTATAACAAGTTGTATTATATTTTACAGCAAAGTTATATATGCCACTTTTCATACTTTTGAAATACTGAATAGAGGAAAGGTTACTAGTCAACAGTACACTACCACCCATGTAAAGGGATTGACTGTCACTCTTATAATATACACACACACATGTGGATTCAAAGCTAGCTCACCAGCTGCAGAATCCAAAGTTCTACCACAGGGATAACCCACACTCCACAACAAGTTATTTTTAAGTAAGTAAATACCCAGTGAAATACCTTTTCTAACAGGAATTTTTCCTCTCCTGGTCAAACTTCCAGGACAGGACTTTGAATCAGACTTGCACTGTTTAGTTTTGAACTCTTTTCTAAGTTTATCTTCCTGTAGATAAACCAAATAGATAAGATTTGTTATTCATTCTTTAAGACACTAATCAAATTATTATAAGACAAATCTTTCTCAAATTACTGATTAACAAATATTGATTAAAATCTTTATCTTATCTTCAATAAATCAGTATATTAAAACTACTTCTACAAAATCAGAACTGGGATTTTGCATATACAGCAACTTTTATTTGATAGTTTGCAAAACACTTAAAAACAATCTACTTTTTAAACATCTTTCTTATAGTATTATCAGAGTAAAAGCAGAACTTACAAGTTCTAACAACTTCCTTTCTTCTTCTTCTTTTCTTAAATCTTCAAAATCAACCTCTGGTTCAGCAAATGAAGATCGCTGAGAACCCTGTTTAAACATAACAGGAAGTTTTTCATAATGCATTTAAATAAACACAATCTCTAGATTAAACATTAACAACTTTGAACAAGATATAGTACATATCATGAGATTTTTGTTTTCCACTTTGAGAGAGTGCAAATTTGATAGAGATAGCATAAGATTCTTAAAAGTTGCTAAATTTAAGCTTTTTTTCCTAGTATGCTGTGTCTTGTAAACACGTTTGCTGTTTCATTCTAAGCAATCCACACCCTACTGAATGAAATGGTTTAAAGTCTTCAAATTTATGTAAATGTTACATGATTTTACAGAAGATCTGTTCATATATTTAGTTCAGGAGGTAACCATGTCAGAAGATACTAATAAAAAGAAAGAAATCTGGGTACATGATGCTCTTTAACCCTCTTGTCTAGTCCCACCTACTTTCATTTTTCTAAGAGTTTATAACCAATAGAAAGAGCGGTACTTGTGTACGTAAGTCTTATAGCCGTTTGTAAATAGCTCAAAGGAGAAAAAATCGTAATTTTACCTAAACTGTTGAAGTGTGATGACCATGTTGTTGCTCTGAAGAGAAACGAGATTTTTTAAAACTCGCATAAAGCTTGTTTAGACACCCAAATAAATTACAGGTGTTTTGGGTGCACTAATATAGTAAATTGATTTTTTTTTTATATTAGTTTATATGCAAATTTGAAGCATAAAAAATTAATAACTCTACACCCTCCATTCGGAAGAATAAACGAGGCTTACGGTGAGGCTAAACACGTGCGGCGCTCGTGCACAAAGTCTTGTAACCACCGTAAGTACTCGAAATCTTTGTTTTTTGAAATATATTTTCTTCATTCTTGTAGCTTTTAAGGGGTCAAGTTGGCTATCCCTTTGCACGTGCTTTGTTGCTTTCAAAGGTATCGTATTACAGTGTCATGTAAACAGCACACTGACACAATCGGCGATTTATTGCTTTATATTCAGCGGATTTCTACTTCAGTCGTAGACAGTAAATACACATAGAAAATAAATGTGAAATGCTTAGCAGTTGAAACTCTCAAGAGAAGTTCTTTAAAATCTTATGAATAATAATCAAGAAAACAGGGCAAAGCTGCTCATTTTATTTCTGATTTTACAACTCTTTTCATTATACTTTGATGATTTGTCTAATGGCCGAAGAATAAAATATACTGTTAGGGTAGAGGTAATAACAGATGAAATATAAAGTTTTACGATAAAAAAAGTTTCATATTTACTAAGGAGGTTAAAGTGATTACAAAAATAGAAGGTTGAGATTTTGAGACATGAGAAATATTTTTAATCTTTACATAAAAATCACTTTGTTCTTGCAGTAGTAAAAAAATATTCGATTCATTCACAAACAAATTGTTAGCAAAAATACTTCATTAAAAAAAAAAAAACTGATTTTTTTGTACAAACGAAATGTAATGTTTACTAAAATTCTGCTAAATTTTGTTAAAGTATACATACTGTATTAAAAGTTGTAATATTAAAGCTATATACAAGTAAAAATTGTCACGTGGTCAGTGCCTTGGACCGAGCCCATGTTGAACGAGTTAACAAACTATCATAAATACTTAAGTATTTTGAAATAACATTTAAGATTTCATTTATAAAAATGTTTTGAAGGTATACTTAAAAATATTCTCTTTGGGATAGTTTATCATTAAAAGAAAGAAGAACCATTATATGATTACTTACTGGTTCCATAGATACCTCAATTTTGTCCAATTCTTCAATAGCCTGAAAATTGACAACGTAATTTCAAATCAGAAAAACAGAATGTAAATTTTTGTCAATACTATTCATGAATATTATTACAGACATATTATATTTTGAAGCACAGATTAGTATTAGAAAACATGTCATACAATCATATGACTATCAAACCTCAGAGTCCACTCCTTATTTAGTAACAAAGAATAATTTTGTAGTTATGACTTGGAATGCTTAATTTCTTTTCATTATTTTACATTAAAACAAATTTATAGAAAATGCCTTGCTCACAACTATGATTAAAAAAAAACAACAATAAAAATTTCAGTTCATTAAGTTATTCAATTTCTGCTCTTCCTTTACTACATACAAGTGCATTTCTCTGCCATGGAACCACTCATATATATTAATTTTTCCAATACTTACAGATGCTGTCTTTCAGTTACTTGATTATTCTCTGACAGCCAAAGCCTATAGAAAGTTATTATTTTTTGTATTTAATATTTTACATTTTACTTTTCTTTTAATAGGTAGTTTTGCCTTTTATTTTTAGATTAGTTTATTGTTTGTCAAGTTTAATATTTTATGTTATGCTCCTCCTCTTTTTTTTCTTTGATAAGCCTACCTAGATATATATAACCCTTTCCAGCCAAGTACTTCAGGTTTTTACAAGGACAAAATGATGCCATCAAGTTTTGAAAAATTATCAGAGATATATCCTTTCATATTACATACAAAACAAAATTATCACTGAAATGCTGAAATTAAATTTTCTTTTGATGCAAGTTTTATTGAAATTTATTTTGAATGAAGTATAAAAAAAAAAAAAGAATTGCCAACATTTAAATTTCTCACCTGCACAAATATAACTTAAAAGTGGTTGAAACTAAGCCACAAATCTGTAAACTTTGCACTGGTTTGAGGATTACTTTTAGCTCAAATATTTTGAAGATGGTGAAATTTTGAAGTTGGTGATGCCAAGAACAGTAAATCAACCATCCATATATTTTGTTTTACAAGTTCTAAGTTTCTGAATCTCACATAACTGTAAATATATCATCTGAAACATAGGATGATTTTCTTTCTTGCGACTTATTTGCCATAGGGCTCTTTTCCTTCCTTGTGTAATCACAGTAGATTGTAAATTTGTGAAATGTTTTACCATGTTTCAAGATTAATCACGGTTTTGTCATACATTTACCTGAAGTAATTACCATGGCAGTTAATTTTTTGTTTAAAAGAACTCGTAAGTTTAGTAACACAAGGCCAACGTGAATGCTCGCATCATATTTCAAGTCTTGGGTAAAGAATGAAGCATATTTTTAACATGAACACAAATATAAATATTACAAAAATAAAGACACAGACAATTTTTATGTATAAAATACAGTAAGATAAATAACATCTATTTGTATTAGTTTTAATGATTTCTTTTATTGCACCACTTATTTTAACAAAGTGGCTTAGTGAATTGTGTCATTAGGCCTACTATAGTATACATAAAACAAGTAGCTTTTAAGTGAATCATTGCATGGGTCATGCATAATGGTACATGGTTATATCACGTAATGTTTTTAATTGATTGTAAATCATAAATTAATTGAAAAAAATAATAGTACAAAAGGTCCCACAGTTACATGTCACATATTCTAACTGTCTGTGTTCCTGGTATAGTAACTTTGATGAATTATTAATTTTTATTAATGCATGGTTAATGGTGGCAGTATACCAACCACTTGACTGGAAAGCATTAAATCTTCAAAAAAACATGATACTGCTTAAGTAATCTTATTTTCACATATGAGAAAAACAATTGCATACATATACTCCAAGATCAAGTACTCAGTTTATCCAGAAATCTAAACAAAAACACCTTAGATGAGAAGAAAAAAAAAATACAGCCAAGAAATATTAAGTGTGTGACTTAAGAATGAAATTAAAATTGTCGGCCAAACTGGTAGCTACACTTATGGTACTGATAAGTATTTTACAGCAAATATTCATTCATTAGTTAGCTAGGCCATTTTTTGTTCAACTTGGGCCATGATAGTGGGTAAAACAAAATATGTGGCCTAGCTAACTAATGAATGAATATTTGCTGTAAAATTTTTATCAATATTATAAGTGTAGCTTACAGTTTGGTCACCAATTTTCATTTCATTCCTTGAAGTTTCAAATTCAACCCTTTTTTTTTTTGGCCCACCTTTTTTTCACACCTTATGTGTTTTTGATTAGATATAATGACTTTATGTCAATACACACCAACAAACCACAGTAAGTAAGAAACTGACTCTCGACGGTATCCAACATTAGCTTTAGGATTACAACCCTATTATTCAGAACCAACCTATACTTCACACAACCAACCAGATCCTTTAAAATATATGGTGGTAGTTTTCCTCTCTAAAACAGTGTTAATAACTTCTTTTACAGTAATTCCATGGAAACTGGATTAACACCCATCACCCACATGCACTTGGTGCAGCTGAATCACGCATCATTATTTACACTGATTGCTTAAGCTAATATCACTTGATGCTAAATGCTCTTTGATTAGAAGAATTTCATAACATTTAGTGCATATGTGCTTAAAAGTTCAATAATAACCATCCACCTGTATGATTGTTTTGAAAACTTTAGCTAGAAACTGCTAATCTAGTTTGCTTGGCCTAACCAACACTTGTGTATCTGCATGTACTTTCACCCTATAGTTGTTTGCTATTCTAAATCAGCTGTCTTTAATTCAAATGACAAAAATCTAAAAACTGTCCATCTTTACTCTAAGATGAAGCTGCAGTAAAAATTTCAGACTGACAGCTTACGTGACTTTTTGTGTAGGCATGCACAAAAATTTTGATCAATATTGAGCAGTTTTGTTGAATAACTTTGCACATGTGGTTTATAGTTAGAACAGATTTGACACCTAACTGTAGCTATTAAAGATCTATCAGTGTACCAAATTTGAAAAAAAAAAAAAATACCTTGAAACTTATGTGCATTTTTTTGTTTTTATATAGATCAAATAAAGTTTCTGTTCTTTCAGTGTGAAGAAATAAACAGGAAAAAATTCAATCAAAATTGGAGATTTATATCTTGTGTATTTCTTAATGTTTTGCATTGAAATTTGGTACGTGAAGTAAGGGTCCAATAGAGCACATCCACTGAAAATGTGAGTTAGTTTGGAAAATTGCTAAACTATCACTCCTTTTAATAACACACAGTGTGTCCTGCAGGTTGTTTTGGCTGCATGACACACTACTGTGTGTTTTGATTACTACAAAAATTATCACCATTGTTCAAAAGTAAATGTCTTTAGTAGGTTAGGATTATTGTAAGTACTTTTAAATTAAAACTGTCTACTATATATGAAACAAAAACACTTCATAAGTAATAAACAAAGTAGTGAAAACTCACAAGACCCACAGCTGCTGTTACATCCCTATCCTTTTCATTAGTCATCAGTCTACTCACACATGACTCCAGCTCTTGGAGCAGAGGACTGTCTACTGGGATCATTATAAGGGATTTTAACTGAGGTAAAACTGAGCAGAGTCGCAGTCGAATGTTTGGAACAGAATCACCTGTTAAAATAAGGAATATTAATACTATGCTTGAGAAAACTATATAAATTATATTAAAGGTATCAGCGTGTAAAAATTCTAAATCCAAAGCTATTTTGTATTATCAAACGACTGTCAAATTTAAAGATGTCGCCAACTTCAGAATGAGTTACATAAACTTAAATTAAGCCACTACTTAAAAATGTTAAAAAGAGAGAAACAAAAATTAAGTCGTATTAGTAGAAGGATGTATTTATTAGTTTTGTGATTAACTTGGCCACATTGTAAATAAAGGAAATACTGTTACTTTGGCTTGACTAACCAACATTACAAAAGGAACAATGCACATTTCATTCAAGCAAATCACGTTTTCAGGTGAATTATATTAATAAGATACATATCTGTTTATAGAGGTAATGAAAGGGAAACATTACCATTTACAAAAGGAATGAACAGATAATACTAATAACATAATAGGTCTGACTGGCCACAAGAAATAACATGGAAATAAGAATTTAGCAACAGATTACAAAATTTTACAAGCATTGCTAGCCCTTATTAAAAATATACAGATTAATTACTGTTTAAAGAAAGTCTTAGCACCAAGAGAGAATATTCATTCATTGCTGCTGGCACTTGCATGGTATTATAATGATGGTACTCAGCCCTAAAAGTGGTGAAAAGAAATGCAGTTTAAATAGGGTTTTGAAAACAAGTGAGAAGGTTGGTCAGTCCTGTTGGTACTTACATGCCAGCTCTAAAAGCGGTCGAAAGAAATGCTGTTTAAAAAACGTTTTAGAGAAGAGTTCCATGACTAGCTGGCAAACTGATATAAACAGCATTCTGCTGTGACAACTTCTTCCATGACACAGATCTAAAATAAATTAATTTGGTAAAGAGAAGATTCAAGCAAGAATAAATTATTTATTTTAAACATGATCTGTAATGATCTGTTTCAAGTAAAGTTACAGAATATTGTATAAATAGTAATATACATGGTTATAACACCTATAGTTTTAGACATTTGGAACAAAGAGAGAAATTGAAAGATCTATAAATAAACAACAAAAAAGTTAAAGAAAATGTTCAGTAAATTAGGAAGAGGAAACAAAACAAATCACATTTAAATTTAAAATAATAATAAGAAAAAAGTAATACAAGCAGATGCAGACAACTCAATATTAAAACAAGAGCATTGTTTCATCAATTGTCAGAGGAAAAAAACAACAACATGTAAACCAATTAAACTTTAGATTTTTTGCTTGGTCTTACTTTTTTTTTTTTCAGTTTTGCTTTCTAATATGAAACATTCCAAAACCTTTTTTTGACCTAGATTGCATTTCATGTTTAGTTTATACGCCTTAGACAAATTAGTGCATTGATTTTAATACGAGTTGTCTTCACCCAATAGTAACTACTTGTCAAAATTACAAATCGTTAAACAAATTCAAAATTTACACAGTACGCGATGATGTGTCAATATGTGGATATTATTAAAATATAAACTTCCATTCTTTTTAATGTATATAATCCATTTAGCAAAGATAAGTTTTAAGAAAGAGATTATGCCATCAACACTAAACAAAGTACAAAATTAAATAATGTATATCTGTACAGAGAACATCAGAAAAGAAAAAAACAAACATTTTCAACCAATATAATAAAGGATGTAAACATCTTATATGTATCGTCAGTGTCTCCTAAGTAGCTAAAGACATTAAGAGAACTTAGCCAGGTTTTTCTAGTATCTATTACACACCTACTGTTAATCGTTCAATGATAGACACCCGTCGATCAAGCAAAGGAATGTTTCGAACTATCACCAACAGCGTATATGCTGCAGCTAGCCGACAAGGTATGGGTCTCTAATGGATAAAAAAGATTTGGATAGATTTTGCTTGATAGTAATGTGACTTCAATAATGCTAACCATCCAAGAACACCAGTAACATTTTAATAATAAAAAAGAAAACACTGCACATACAAAATTATATATATAAAGCAAGTTACATATTAAAAATCTGGTATTCCTGTCACAAAAATTGGTGTGATGTATGTAGGCCAAAGATTATGAAATTTTCAATAAATTCTATGCTGTTAGCAATTATTCCTTGTTTTATAAGTGGTAGTAAAACAGGTAGAATAAAGCACATTCTGTTATTAAAATTTTGTCATTATTATCTCAAGGAAAAAAACACACCAAATAATTAGTGTAAAGTTCTTAAATATTAGCAATTAATTTGTGCCAAGAGTCTTGAAAACTGATCTTAAATGATCTACATAATCTCAGAAATACACATATCAAAATAAGCAGTTTTGGATAATCCAAATAATCCAGTCATTCTCCAATTGCTTCTTTGATGTCTGAATACACTATAGCTTAGAAATTGTCAAACCAGAAACACCAGGAGTTGCTGAGACTTGCAAGTGAATTTCATTGAAAAAAAAATGAAGGAAGAACTATCACAATGTTTGGAAGACTTTTACAATAGGGTTAATTGATCACGTAATGAGCTTAGATAAATGTCTGACAATGCTTTTTTTTTATAGTAAATTTTATCTCTTTTAACATGGTTTTGTATGCACACATCAAAACGAAAGAAAGGTCTGCACAAACTCAATTATGCCTACAGTTCTGAACAGACAATACGATGAAAAATACAATCATGATGAATTCAAGTATTAGTGAAGCATAAGAGAAGAGAGAAATATATATAAATTGGATTATTTTGGTTATGATTTTGAATGTTGTGCTCAACAGAGCTAAATACACAAGTCTATTACTCACAGCAGTGTGAAGTCTGTTGAGAAGAAGAGGAACGAAGGTATCATTGAGATGTTCTCCAGGAAAACACTGTACCACACAAACTAATTGGGACAAGAAATCAGCATAAAGTCTCCAATTACTGGTCTGAGATGTTGCTTCTTCACAGATTAACAAAGCTTCTACCAAATTCTCCAAACTCTCTTTTTCCTAGATAAATCATTACAAGAAATTTTACTCAATCTGTTAATCATCATCTCAGAGAGGTTACTTGCAAGGTTTAATATTCTATCAAATGGCTTTAAATTTAAAAAATACTAAATTCTTAAAACTATCTAGGACTCTTATATGTAAATTAAGTGACAGCATTACTCCAGTAACATAAATCTCTGAAAATGATGGTTCCAGTGGATGGAGAACCCGTAAAGAAACTTGGTCATCCTATAAACAAAATACAGAATTAACTGTGAAACTGTTATGTCAAATATAAGAAACAAATTACTTAATAACTGACTTTTTTTTTGAAGAAAAGTTATCTATAGGAACACCATACTAATTAACTTTTCATGTGCACATATTGTAAGAGAATATCTTAAATGTATTTCATGAATAAAATCATGTTATTACAATATACCTTCTCATCTCTTAGTTCATTACTTGAAGTTATAGCTTCCAAAGTCTCTGGTAAGTGAACCACAAGACCTTTAATAACCTAGGGAAGATATAAAAAATAAAACAATAATCCACTTCATTAATAAATGTCAGTTAAAATCTGTCTTTTCAAATAGATCCACCCAAGAAAATTCCAGAATTATGTCATCATTCTAGCTTTGAAATTATATGAATTCAAACATCATACACTAAATAATACTTATTTAACCTAAACATTTCAATTCAAATAATTCTATAAATACAATGGTCATGCTATTCTATATTTTCTTGTTTGTGGTATTTATGCAAGACTACACAAATGCTTTCTGTGTTAACCATTATTAATTGTGAACTGAAAGATTAGAGACAAGGCAACTAGTCAACAGCACCCGCTACCAACTCTTGGGCTACCCTTTTTGAAAAATGGGATTTGATTGTCACTATCATATTGCATCTATTGCACCCAAATTTTGCTGCAATGGGGGACAAATCATGGACCCTTGGATTCAATCTAGTAAATAACCACTAAGCCATGATCATTACTATACTACTTGTAAGAGTTACAGTCAGTTAACCTAAGGCTAAGAAAAGTTCTTGAGGACTCTCAAAAACTTTTATGATGGCAAAGAAAGAAAATGTAATATCATAAAATACAGAATATATTTTATAAGTAACCAATACTAAAAGCACACAGGTTTGTGGTCAAAAATAAGTAACCAATAATAAAAGCACACAGGTTTGTGGTCAAAAATAAGTAACCAATAATAAAAGCACACAGGTTTGTGGTCAAAAATAAGTAACCAATAATAAAAGCACACAGGTTTGTGGTCAAAAATTCTCAAATTTATTCTTTAATCAATAATCCATAATTGTTGTTACACTTTTTATCTTTAAGTTACAGAAGCATTAAGAATTACATAATTGTAGCTCTTACTATAAAAACAGGGTAAAGAATCCTTTGCAGTTTTAGACATGGTGTTTGATATATATATAAATCTATTTAGCAGACTTCTAGCTTGACATTATGATCTATCTCCACATTGTCATCAAATAATTATTATCAATTTTACATAAGTATTTCAAGAACAAATGCTTTTTACCTCAAGTGATTCATCTGTTAAAAGCTGGATTAGTTCTGTTTTGATAAAACATGCTTTTGTTCCCAGTAGCTTGGCAACCTGTGTAATTAGTAAGTATATTTATTTCATTTGGTTGTAGTTTTTATATTTAAAGAATACTTTTTCATATTACAAGTTTTAGGAAATGATTTAATTTTATGCTTTAATGTCTTGCTTATACCATGGAGCACCCTCTCTCTCAATGGGCATTCTTACTTTATACCATTAATTCCTTTTAACCACTGCCTTCACCTGATTTTTTATTCTTTATTGACTTCTGCACTCATTTTACATTTTCTCTCTTTATAACAAGTGATAAAAATTCAGTGTTTACTTATCACTATCCACAGTCCTTATTTACCTTGCATTTATTTTTTTATTACCCACTGTCCTTACTTTGCATTACTTACTCTTTACTAACCACTTTCCTTACTTAGCACTCTTTACTCTAATATTTACTAACCTTATCTTGCATAATTTATTCTTTATTATCCACCCTTATTTTGCATTGTTTATATTTTATTAACCACTTTGCTTATTTTACATTATTTACTCTTTCATACTGACTGTACTTATTTTGATTGTTTACTCTTTATTTAATATTAACTGTCCTTATCTTGCATAGTTTACACTTTGCCATCAACTGTCATTATTTTGGACTGCTTACTATTTACATTCTTACTTTGCATTGTTAATACTTTACTACTCACCGGCAATAGTTTACACTATCCCCTCTTTACTACTCACCGGCAATAGTTTACACTATCCCCTCTTTACTACTCACCGGCAATAGTTTACACTATCCCCTCTTTACTACTCACCGGCAATAGTTTACACTAT
>NW_013665878.1:131788-138198 GCF_000517525.1 Limulus polyphemus | reverse complement strand
ATCCCCTCTTTACTACTCACCGGCATTATTTTATACTATCCCCTCTTTACTACTCACCGGCATTATTTTATACTATCCCCTCTTTACTACTCACCGGCATTATTTTATACTAGTATAAAATAATGATATCCTCTCTTTACTATTCACTGTCATTATTTTATACTGTTTGCTCTGTATTAATCTCTCCTCACTATATATTGTTTACTATTTAATACCTATCGTCCTTAGTTCACAATGTTTGCTCCTTATTACTCTCTGTTCTGAATTCAGTGTTTATACTCTTTATCAACCATTGACTTACTTCATGAATTCCACATGCTATAGTTCTTCTTACACTAGAGGAAGGATCAGTAGTTAATGCTCGGAAGGTCTTGTATAGTTCTCTGTAGAAATTCTGAGTTTCTGCAAAAAGTACCATGGCCTAGAAAAAAAAAGAATTTGGAATGGATTTATGAAATGTTCATAAAATTAGTAAGTGTCAATTGGCAACTTGGAACAACTGTTATCCACAGCATGTGTTAATATTAATCTTTTCTCAACATAACATTACAAATAGCCACCTCCAAACAACCCTGATAATCAAATCACAGTAACTTGATTTACACTGAAAAAAAAGCTATTTAGTGCACAGCAAAAGAGACTTTCATTTCTTTTTAACAGTAAATACTTACAGGAAAATTGTAAGCACAAGCATGACGGCACTCGGTGAATCTGTCAGTGTCTTGATTCTCAGCTTGAGGTACAACATCAGGCATCTATAGATTTGTTTTAACACACGCGAAATTATTGAATTAATTTATATTTATGTAACAGTTCTATATCATTTCCTAACATAAATAAATATCTACTGTTTCTTACCAATTTTTTTTTTTTTTTAAATAAGAAACTTCAGCTATTAAAAAAATATAAAATTTCATAATTCAATGGTAGCAACATTTCCCAAACTGTAAGGATAAGGTAGGTAAATATTCGTTAAGCTTTCAATGTGCTTAATGATAATTCTATGGCTTTTTCTTTTATTCTGGTATTATATAAACAAAAAAAGGAGTTAAATTCATTCTTACTATAACAGTTACATACGATAATTATCTCACGAAAAAATATATTTTCATATTTAATAACTGAAGATTTCAAAATAAAATGTTTATGAAATAATAAGTATTCAGCCAAAACTGACAACAATAATATGTTATTTTGAACAAAATCAAGAACTATAATGCTTGCAAAACCTGGAAGACCATAATATGCTTTAAGTGTTTATTCGGTTTTATTAGATAAAAAATAAAATTTTGATAAAATCTCCAAAACCAGAAACTATTCATTTTCTTCTATTTTACAGAATTTAGAAGGGATGGACTTAATAAATTACACAGATTTATTTTCCCATATACAAGTAACTATGAATACACAGATTCTATATATTATCCACAAATTCTACAGTGGAAACTAATGTAATATTTAACATCACATATTCCTTATGCCTACATCATGTTTAATGCAGAAACACAATTTTATTGGATATAAAGCATCAAATGTATGCATATTTAATAAAGCACATATCAAATACAGCCAAACATTAGTATCTTGAGACACAGCTGCTGTTAAAGTTGAAAGTTAGACCTGCCCATTTCCTTTAACATACATTGTATCCAGTACTCTACATTTATCATTTATCAGAAAAACAATCAAGGTCACAGATTGACTACTTTGAACCTCTGATGTCTCAAATAAATTCCCCAAATCCCTGTCACTTTAACATACTACTGTTTGACTATACTAGTGTAATTCATAAAGCAGCATATGTACAATATTCAGTAAGGTATCACAAAGCTATAATGCATAATGATAAAAAAAAATACTTGTCCATTACTTAATAATGTATATCACATCTGATGCAAGATGTTTTTTTAATATGTATGTACACTTAAAATTTGCACTTACAGGATTTTTATTGGTGACTTGATTGGAAGACCTAGTAGTTGGAAGAATTAATCCAGCCAACTGTTGGTAGTACTGGAGAAACCACATGCGCTGTTCAGATGAGAGATTCACTACAAAAATATGAAAGTAGTGAACATTTGACACTTAATATCATAATTTCCAATAAAGAAAGAGAACTTTTACAATGGGTGTTTAAGAACAAAACATGTGTGTACATATATATATATATATATATTAATTCAACATCTAAATCTTAATTTTAATTATTAAAGAAATTCTAACCAGATAGTCCACAACATAACTTCCCCAGTTCTTTGGCAACTACTGGTAAGGCAGCATCTTTGGTTTTCATAAAATTTTCACAACACTTCTTGACCAATGGAATAACAGTCTGGATACATGTTTCTGAACCATACAAGAAGATGTATTAATATTAAGCATTTCAGTTCTAAAATAACTAATGTCATTTTTGAGATGTTTTTCAGCAATAATAAAATAAATATTTGATCAAAAATGTCAAAAGTTTCAAATTTAACTACATAAAAGTATCAAAATAAATCTAGATGGAAATATAGAATTTTCAGAAAAATAAACATCTTCAATCTCATTTTAAATACTTTTTTTAAAACATTACAATGAAATTTTAACAGGCCCCTCACCCTCACAAGTTAGTGGGGGACATTTCTGTTGAAAAAAAAACCTACCCAATACAGTTTTTATTAATTTGAACTGAAATTTTTTGGATATTTTTATTGGCTAAAAAGAAGGCATTTCTCGCACTCTTTTAGCGTTGGAGCTGCGAAAAGCGATTTGAGGTGGTAAGGTGACTGAAATCTGTCAGCACATCACAAGCTTAATAGCGAAGCACAGAAGTCTCCCAATGACGCGCAGAGGTATTCAGGAACCCTTTAGAACCACTTTGGTAGATATTGTGCTGCAAGCCGAGTAAAATATTATGCCTGTAGCTACTTTCCAAGTGTTCCTGTCTGCTCATCTTACTGCTGACTATCGTGATGCTTCGACCTTCCCTACTGAATCGCAGGTGAAATCGTTTGTATCTCACTTGAAAGCTAAGCATAAAAAGGTGATAGCAGAGGCATAAAAGGTTGGCAATTGCTTAGTTAATGATGCTGAGAATATGGCTTTATTGATATATACTGAATTTACTCCCAGCAGGTAGACCTTAGTACTAACTAGTATGGAGACTTGAGGATGCTGTATTTCACTTAAAAAATTATCAATTAACAAATGAAAACTTGTCTCGAAAAGATACATCCGAAACCACACTCTTTGGGAGTTTCTGGATTGAACTTATATTTAATATTCAACAAATTGTAGTGTAAAGACACTCCATGGTTCCTGAGGGACGTGTTAACATAATCTATTTATTATACTCATGAAAATCAGAATGCATGTACCTTTTTGTTTCATCCATTTATTCTGTAATCCAATGACAACATTATTCATAAATCATTAAGGTATAAAAATTAAAAATATTACAACATAACACAACATTTACCATCATCAAGCATTGGTAACATTCGAACCACTGTTTCTATGCCTGCCAAACGTACATGACTTTCCTCATCATTGGCTAGCTCTACAAGTTCAGGCAGAAGTGCACTTTTTGTGGCTTCAAGGCTAAATTAAATATTTAAATTTTACATTAGGAAGAATGCCTAATAACATAATGTAAATGAACATATTTCCTTACAATTCAGATAAGATATGGACTTTTTAAAAAGTAAATAACTTTGAACAAATATTTTTTTCATTAATTCAAAGCATAAATAGAGCTTTAATTCAGGACTTTTTTCTGAAAAACTATATCCACCTTTTTAAATTTGTTGGTTTTTAATATCTAAAAATTAATTATGTTAAACTGTTCAAACCACACTGAAAAATATTCTATAAATGTCTGCCATAATTTAAAATATGCATTTTACCTAAAATAAACTGCATTCTTATATGACAGGACCAGTTTTTTTTACTAGTAAAACTAATCATTACACTCTTAAAAATATAGTACAAATAACTTAAAACATATCAAATAATACTTTGCAATACAAGGTGTCCAGAAATTATATGACCCATTTTAAAAAGTAATAACTTCAAAAATATTATAGATAGAACACTTTGGTTTTATTTAACTTGATGAACACTCAAAGTTTTTTCCTACTTTCTCTTGCAGATCAGTTGTAGGAGTATTGCTAGAAAAGAGAATAAGTGAAAATATAAATGACAACACCCCAAGAAAAGGCTCAGTGTGCGGTTTGGTTTGCTGAATCTAAATCAGTCGGGTCAGAGCAACGAAATTACAGACACATTTATTAAAAACACCCACCAACCAAGAATAGCATAAAAACTTGGTATGAAATATTCCTAGCAAGTGGTACTGTGTTACAACAAAAGGGAGCTGGACATGCAAGTGTATCTGATACAACAGTTGATCAAAGAAGTCCATTTGTTGTGCTTCCCTTGAACTTAACTTGCATGTCTTCAAAGTACAGTTACTGTAAGGTTTTTGAACCAGATGGACAAAGTCACAAGAATTTTACAGTGGAAATCCTTGATTGGATAGATCAGAATAATGAATGCTTGGTAAAAGTTTTGATTTCAGATGAGGCTACATTCCATGTTTGCGATTATGTCAAACGACATAATGTCTGTATTTGGGGGTAACAAAATCCGTATGTGGTGTACGAGCACAAATGTGATGGCCCAAAGATTAATCTGTGGTGTGGCTTGTTGAGTGACAGAACCATCAGACCATTTTTATGCACTGAAAAAGCTATGACTGGAACAAGTTATTTAGATACACTCCAGCTGTTTGTTGTATCTCAACTGGAAAATCTGCCTCATGTTATTTTTCAACAAGCTAGTGCTCCACCACACTTGAGTGTTGATGTCCAGGAGTTCCTAAATATCACATTCCCAAACAGATGGATTGGTAGAGATGGACTAACATGATGGCCCCCACATAACCCTGTTGGAATTTTTCTTGTGATGGGTTGTGAAAGATCAAGTATAATCAACACCTCTGCATTATATCATTGATCTTTGCCACAGAATAATCGATGCAATAAGAATGTGAATCCTGAGATGCTGAACAACACCTGGAGGGTGATAGAGTACCACGTAGACATTCTTCAAGCAACAAATGGTGCACATGTGGAAGTATACTAACACAAGAAAAAAACTTTAGGAGTTGTTTGTCAGGTTGAATGAAACTGGAATGTTGTATCTATAATATTTTTTTGAAGTTATTAATTTTCAAAAATGGGTCAGATAATTTATGGACACCCTGTATTAATAATAATCTTTCAATAGCAAAAAATGACTTAACTTTCAAACTTGTACAAAAAAGTGTAATATTTCTCACAGTTTAAACTCACATTTATTTATACTGTTTTAATAAAATTCAACTAACTAAATTATTTAATGCAACTTGTTTTAATTATATATGCTGTTTTTAAGGATGACTAGAAACTGAAACAGAGAACTTTTTATTTTTGTATTTACTGTCCCATTTTTGTTGAACGGGTTTAGTACTTCAGTCAGTACTTAAAACTTTCAGAAATATAAACCTAAGGTATCTACTAACACATGTTAACAAGTTAAGCAATAAAATACAAAATCAAAGTATCCTAAACAGATGAATTTTAATGTTTACAAATGAATGAAAGAAGTATACACATCAACACATGTAAACTGAACAAGATTTAAAGTCTACAATGTTAGATAATTCATAAGTACAGACCCAATTCCTCGTGCTACAGCGTCCAGTTGACGACACATGCATCCTCGGACCTCAAAATCTACATCTTGACAAAGTGACTGAACAACTGGCAGTATTTCTTTCTTAATTCTAAAAAAAAAACATATGTATTATAAAAACTTTAAAATCATAAAATAAAGTATTAAAAGCTACTGCAACATATTTCAAAACGTACTGTAACACACTGATTACAACACCATATATGTTTACAAAACAAACAGTACATTAAACTTCTATATCATATGTAACGATACACTGTGATACTGTACCAAACTAAACAGTATATTTAACAAGTTTCTATGTCATATACAAGATCACAATGTTGCACCACACTATTCAATGGTGTATTAAACATATATATCCTTTATAACTCTACAGTCCAATACAATATCATATTATTATGCATGATACAGAATTTAATATACTGTTGATTAGTATGGCAGACTAAAATGTATTATACTACTAAACACTATATACTGCTACAATGTATCAATGATAATGTATGACACTGCCAAGCAATTAACTAGTAATTTCAAAACACACAAAACTCACTTACATATAAGGATCAAACTTGGTAGAGATTTTACCAACCATCTTACAACATAAAAGTCGGGAAGACACAGGTTGTGAAAGCTGACCTTTATTGACAGCAAGTGTTAAAAGCTGTAATATATATATATATATATATATA
>NW_013665878.1:127172-131660 GCF_000517525.1 Limulus polyphemus | reverse complement strand
AAAAAAAAAAAAAAAAAAAAAAAAAAAAAAAAAAAAAAAAAAATTATGTAATTTTCTTAGTGGAACAGTTAACACTCTAAAGACTCTTACATTTATAACTTTAACTCCCCACAGTTCATCAAACATCAAATAAAAAATGTATGCAGTCCAATGGCCTTTTCTAAACTATAATAATTATAAAACAAATTTAACTTTTCAGTTAATTATCTTCATTTTCTAACTTAATGAACAGTAATGAACACTGATAATGTCAAGACATCAACAGATTTATTTTTGCTACCATTATTAAGTCTTAATTATAGCATAGCATGAAATCATTAGTTATGTTATTAGAAACAAGCTAGTGTAATAATTCATGTATCTAAATATTCATTTTTGTAAGTTCTAAGGGATCTAATTTTCTTTCTTTTTTTTTTACTTCTAGCTGCCCACTTTTTAGTTACACCATGTTTATAAGAGGTAATTCAAGGATAAACCAAGTACACAGTTCCTTGATATCCACAAGAAGGGCTTGGTATGTGAAAGGACAAGTGTAGTGATATTTTGTGAGTGGACTAAGAGACAGCACATGGTGTGTAATTTAAATAAAATTAAAACACTTAAATTACAAAGAACCGAGAGAAGAAGATTGATTGTTGTAAGACTGTTGCACAATGTGATTTAAAATTTAAATGCAAAAAAAATAAATAAAGAAAAAGAAAAAAACAACAACTATATATAATTTGAGATGGATAAATAAAAACCTTTAATAGAAATGAAGTTCAAGTACACATGCTCACACATGCTGCAAAAAATATGAAAAATTAAAAGAGGACTTGACTGATGAGTACTGATTCCTTAAATAACAGTAAATCTGTCTGAGAATACTCAACTTGCATTTACAGTTCATGTCTATTTCTGTAACTGAACACTCGGAAAACTGGATTACAAGAATATGGAAGCATCTCTGCTTCACGTAACAATCTTAAAGCAGTTCTGTATATGCTAAAATGCTGATAACAGCGAGGATACTTAAATGATGATTATCCAATCCAATCTAAACCTTACAAGTTTTAGCTTTCTTATGCACTTTTTCAATCAGTTTGTTATAACAATATTTTTATCATTAAATTATACATTGCTTGTTTCATTCTCTTCTACATGTGTTACTTACCTGTAACAGAACTTTCTAGCAATAATAACAATATTGTCATAGGCAGGTACATTAATATAGTAAGTGGCCACAACTGTTTTCTGTTTTAAACTCTTTCTAGATCTATTAAAAATTAAACCTGAACTTAAATGCTTTTTGGAACTGTCAGATCTTATACATCAATAAAAAGTATTCTTGAACATGATGTCAAAAAGAAAATAAAACAGCAAATGTCAATAGATAAAATAATGAGAAAATGAGATAACCACACACAAAATTGATCACCAGTTCAACCACAATAAAACTTTTATCACTGAAAAATATTTGACACACACCAAAGCAATTTACAGCTTTAAGTGTTATAAGCATAGAAAACTGCATCTTTAAACCTTTTTTTGTGTGTCTTAAATGGTACAGGTCACAATTTTTAGCAATTAAACAATATGATTTGTTTTGTAGTACATATATGTACTTATATATATCAGATGCAGTGTTTTAGAGGTAACAAAGCAAAAAATTAAAATAACTCACATCTCTTTTGATAATTTCTTTTGGAAGTAAGTCAATAACATCAAGCAGAGTTTCCATCCAAGCATTGGCCACCACTACAGATAAATAAACCTTAATAATTATGAAGCAAAAAAACGTAACACGTATCAAAACTGGCCCAAAGTGGTTACATATCTGAAGAATGACTTTTTAGTGCTAAGACTAATAACTTTTAAAAGAGCTTTTGGAACTTAAACACAAACTTCAAAATCAAATTCAATAAAAATGTGTGTGTATAATAGCAACTACATTTCTACATTACTTACTAATGATTTCATAACATTGCTATCTAAACTGTACTATTTCCAAAATAAATACTTTAATAACATACAAAGTTAGTAGTTTGATAACTCTAATGAAATGGAGATTAAAGATCTTGCCAAACTGATTGCTGCAAGCGACATTATAAAGGAGTAACAGAGCTGATAACTGAAACAGTATGTATCAAACTAGAAGGTCATTCAAACCCAGAGATTACATCATAAACAAATCTAAGATTGAACCACAAATGAATGTGAAATATTGTAATGCATACATACAGATACATAAATAAAACTGTGAAAAAACTATTCAAATCAATGTTTTCAAATAAATTCAACTGAAAACTAAAATAATTTCATTTCATATACCAGTATTTATTAATAGTGGTACCTATAATCTGTGTACTCTTACAAAAGATATCGGGTTATTATACTAGGTCTGCCAAAAGTCACTTCCACTGATTAAATATCATTTTGAATAATGGCTTTTATAGAAACAGGTACCATGTAGTGTAACCAATGTCATCATAATACACCACTTGACTATGTACGCTGCCTTCTGCATGGTCAAATAGGTCTAAAAACCAACATTATGGCAACCAATATCTTGAACAGTGGAAGTATCTATTGAAACACCTGGAATATCAACCTTACCAGGATCTCTGCTTTCAACAAATGACAGAATTCCTTGCAAGAATGTCTGAGTGAAAGTATTAGAAGGAACAAACTCCTGACTAAACAGTGAAAAGAAAGGTGTTCCATCTCCAAGTCTGTCATCATGAGGTGGTGAGAATGCTAATTGAACCTATGAAAAACAGTGAACAAATTTAATCAGATATACAATAATAACAGTCTAAAAACTATGTTTGCATGATCTTTCAACTTTTTTTTTTACCAACAAAAGGTTCCTTTTTCAACACTAAAGTGAAAAAAAAAATTATTTGCTGTACTTTTAAGTCTTAATGAAAAGATAACTACCACTGTCAATACTTCAAAATCTTTAACTGAAATATCAAAGTGAATGTATACACTTTCATTTAACATTGAGAAATTGTTAGTTTTCATTGTAGTGAGAAAGATTCATCCATTTTCTATTGGCTAATGGAAAACCCAATGGAAAACATTTCTCAATTAGAAAAGGCAAACTAAAAAACAAAAACTGTAGCTAGCAACGAGGTATACATAAAAACATTTGTTTGGTCTCTTATATTTTCTTTGTCTTTTTTGGCTATAAAATAAAAACATCAGAAATAAAAACATTTATTATTATCATTTTCATAAATTTCATGCTGGCATAAAACAGAAAATTAACAGACGTAAGAAAAAACAACACGATCTCTAATTTTTGGATAACACTTAAAACTTTAAAGACTTAAAAGTGAGTTGCATATTATCAATTTCATCTACTTGACAAATTGCTTTTTTTCATAAAATTTTTTACACTCTTGCTAAGCTAAATTATCATTACTTGTTTTCATTAATCTGAGGTGTCACTTCTGGAACATCTTGTCTTAAAGGAAACAGCAACTCCATGCAAGAAATATTTATCATAGGTATATACTCAGAAAAAGACTAGAATAATTTTTTTGTTGATTTCAAATAAGTTAACTCTGAAGTGTTTAAAAAAGAAAAAATAACATAAAATGAAAGAGGAGTTTTTCAACTTTATTCCAAGATATACTTGTTTTGTATTCTAATGAAAATGTGCCCTTTTTGTTCCGTGATAAGTTCATGCTTTATTTGAAGATGAGTTTGAAACTTGATGTATGCCAACAACACACACACACACACACACACACACACACACACATATATATATATATATATACACACACACACACACATTAGAACCGTACAGACACACGGAACACACAAATGCAGACTGTCAAAATCAGATCCTGATATCAACGAATGTTGGGTGCATCAACACTGATACAATTTACCGATTCGATATTTCACTCGGTTCGCAGCCTTAGTTAAATGATCAAAGTAGGTTGGACAAACTAATTAAAACCTATCTTCAAAAGTTATATGAAGACTAAAACCATCACAAGAAATACTTGTCATCCACAGACTCTCCAATGGAGAAGAGAGAAACATCCCTGTCAATGAAAGCCTAAGATGTAGAAACTAATGGTTTGTGATGAGAAACTATGCAAACCATCTAAGAAAAAGCTAATAAACTATGTGAAAATGTTGCTGAAGCTATTTCATAAGGGTGATAGGAGACAAATTATTTCAATATGAAACACACAGAAATGAAGGATCCTCAAACGCAGCCTAAAGTTAATAAAAAACCCAATAACACAGATCTGCGAGTTTAAACTTCATAAAAGCGGTTTTGGTTTTAATAACAGATTTTCCATAATTCAGCTACGCAGATTTCAAAAATATTATTCTTTTTTTTTTCTTCTATCATGTAAGGATTTAAGTTTCGCTTCTGAAGCGAAACCACAGTCAAGGGAACTGGCTTTGAAAAATCTATGAAAACATAGATTCTTGAAACAGTTGCCATTTTTGTCTAAGGCCTTTACAAACTGCTTCATC
>NW_013665878.1:119845-127162 GCF_000517525.1 Limulus polyphemus | reverse complement strand
CACGTTCAATGTTTTTCAATCCTGGTATCAGGCTGACTCTCCTTGGCCATTGCTTCTTTATCCAGTGCTGATTTCGTGCTCTGCTTTCCAATTCACACAAAAAACATGGAAACATCGTATAACCAGATTGTTGACCCAACAACATACAAAGGACTTTTAAGTCTCCACAAAGTAGCCAACCATGTTCTTTGTATTTGATCTTATTAAGAAGAAGTTCGAAATTTTTGTATGTTTCCTTCAAGTGAACCAAATGAGCAATAGTAACAGATGCATATATGTTACCATTGTGAAGGAGAACACCTTTTAGACTTCTTTTGGAGAAATAATGAACAATTGCCACTCACTTTGTTCACAGACTGCAGCTCCTAGCACTGGTATTAATTCAGCAATATTGTTGCAACAAATCAGTGAACCTTCTTGCAAAAAGTATGGTAGAATCTTTCTCACGATTTCTGTATCAGTAAAATGATGTCCCTGGAGAAAGTAAGTTCTTAGCCCAAAGTCTGGACCCCAAAATCTATGAAGAATCTTTTGGAAGGTCCAAACCTTTCACCAAATCATTAAATTCACCTTGTGTGAAAAGTTGTAGTTCACCAGACGTTTCAGGTTGAAAACAATCCCTATCATGATTTCTATTGACATAGGATTAAACTGTATCAAGAGTCTCTGGTGGAGTAGGTACAGGTACATCAGATCCATGAGCAACAGGTCTTATAGCAGATTGAAGGTTCGGACAAGAAATTTCCTTTTTATTTTGAGTATTGTAGCCTTGCACATTACATGAGTAAAAATAGCAGTCATCTTCATGGTTTCTAGGCTCACACTAGACCATTGGAATTCCAAAAGGCAAATACTTTTTTTCTTATCTTTAGTCCATTGTCTCAACTCTTCAACACAAATGGTGCAAACTTTGTGTGGAACCCATAATCTGTCTTGGTCCCAAAGATTTATTCCAAAATATGCATAATATGCTTTTTTGATGAATTCTGTAGTGTTATGTCTGTTTCTTTACAACAAATTTTCCACAAATATAACAGAATATGTTTGGGTCATTTACACAACCTCTTGTTGCCATAGAGATGAATAAATAATATTGAAAAGAAAAAATGTCCAAGTGCATGCACAAACAAATACTATAAAGAAATGACACATCATGCGGTCTGATAACTGTTTACATACTAGTGATGTGTTTCTCGTGGGTTCTGGAATGATCAATAAGATTCTCACATAGCGACTGGTCTACAGATATCTATAGCCAGTGGTTGTCAACATTTTAAGCATAACAAAAAGGGATCCGACTTCAACGAAAATGATTCACTTATGTAAAAGTACGTATGACATTTTGTGAAAATTCTGTACGTGATGGAGAAAAGTGGATAAAATTTTCGGATTCAACGTAAAGGAATTACTGTAGAACATGTAAAATTTCAAGACAATAAAACCATCGCAGGCCTGTGATAGATGGTGAAGAATCACAGACATTGGTCATAACAAAAACCTGAATGATAAATAACCATGAATTCAAAATTAAGTTGATCCAAAGAATTAGAAAGCAAAAGAAGAAGAAGAATGGCCAAAAATGTTATCACCCACTAGCTAAGCCCTCATTTTGAAACATAAAGAGCAACTTGGATAACGGTTCAGAGATCCTTGGTAAAACAAGTACACAGAAAAAAGTATGGCAAATATAACAAAGCAATAGCTAGTAACAGGTGTGATAATGTTACATCATAATGACACTGATAAGTTTAATCATCTTTCCTTCCTGCCTGAAAACAGATAGTGGCATACATCAGGTCAAGTGCAGTTGGAATATTATTATACTAGAAACCCATACTGAACTGGTAAGGAATGTGTAATGTAATATCAAACCAAATACCAACTATTGGTTCCTGTTCCACCAGGTTAGACACTTACATACTATAAGACTTAAGGACATGATGATGTCTACCCAATGCCAAAAAGACAAAGAAAATATAAGAGACCAAACAAAGAAAAGGAACCCAAAAGAACAAACAAATGAAGACCCAACCAAGAAGAGCTTTAGCACAAAGAGAACAACAAATGTGAAAGAAAATATATAAGAGAAAATGAAAGCCATTTTGCTTATAAAATTTAGATGCAAGATTTAGATAAGATAGACTCTTTAGATAGACTGTGGAAAAGAATCCTTTGACAGGCTAATAACATGATGAACATCCCCCTCCCCCAAAAACTCCATTATCCAAACAAGAGCAATAACCAAATAGCAGACATAGTGCAGGTTCAAGGTTTTACAGGGTTTACCCCATCAGTAAATAAGTTTGAGGGAAGAGTGTTAAAAATTTTCTTTGGTGCACTCAAATACAGGTAAAAAAAAAAATCTACCGTAAAAGGAAAGTAGATCAAAAAAAAGTGGGAATGGTGCACCACAAGGTTGGCATGGCTACGGATTCAAAACCTGATGTCTGAAAATTTATCTGTGAAATAGTTTTTTTGTAAGACAGTTGAGGTTCTTTAATAGAATTTTAAAGTGGGCTTATCAAGAATTATAAAAAAATTGGAAATTCTTTAATACAATTTAATACCATGTAGCACACAAGCAACAACAACAACAACACAAAATACAAAAATAATGCCAGTAGATGAGGCAACACCAGCAAAATAAGGAACAAAATAAGAATTATTCAGAAGCAAGGACTACAAAAGAAATGCCAGCTAAGCATCATCACACGCAGTTAAGTCATAAAAAAAAAAGGAATCACAGTCATTGCCATTAGATCACAATAAAATGCAAGAGAAACAATAATGACAATCTAGAAACAAAGGCATAGGCTAGGCTCATTGTAGGCATATTTTAACACACAGAGAATGGCTATTTGAAACAAGACCTTATAAATTACTAAGTGACTTCATGAAACTAATGAAGTTAAGGTTAGGATAAATGAAAATTATTTTTTACGAAAAAAATCATTTCAACATAAAAGTGTACTACAACTTTTTAAAAACTATCATATTTTTTAAAACAACTAAGTAGCTCACACAATTTAAGCTTATATTTGTAGTAGTTTATTTTTACCACTATTAAAAGAGATATTTGTAACTCTACAATTTGTTTATCTATCTGTGGTTATTCTACGTAAAACTCAAATGTTCATTTTACCTGAGGATTTGAAAGATTACGCACATCATCAATTTCTTTCACTTCTAAGTTTCTTAGTCTCTGTTCTACTTGTTCAGGCCTGTAGAATAAGTTATAGCTAAGTGACTAGAATACAATTTTTTCTTCAAAGTTGAGAAAACAAATGTTAGGAAAAGGTTAAAACAACTTTTCTAAGACCTGTAGGAAAAAATGTGGGTGAGAAAGTAGAATAAAACTTTAGAGGTACAAAACAAGAATAAACTATTGGCATGCCTGTAAAGATGGATATTGGTAAAAACTAGAATAAATCTTTCTCAGATCTGTGAGAATAAATGCTGGTATGAAACTATAGTATTTCTTTAGGTCTGTAAGAATGAACAGAAGAAAATGTAACGGAAATAAGTGCATGTGAATCTCACAAGTCTATTTGTTACAAGAAAAATTATTCAACTTATTAGACAATGCACAAAAATTATATATAAATTTCCTATTTTTCACTTCTCAGTGAAAACAAAAACAACACTATAACAGTATTTCATAGTTATTAATTATTATAATCACCAACTACAGCTCAATCATTTGAATTACATATCAACTGATATACAAGTAGGTTCTAAAAACCTTTTAAAAGATTAACACTTTACTGTTTTTACATTCTTTTTGAATCCTTTGAGCCAGAAAATAAAAGAAAGCTGAGAATAAAAATAAGCATACTTATTTAATCCAGGAAATTTATTTATCACATCATTTTTGCAAACAAATTAGAAATACTCACTTATTTATGAGATTTAATTAAATATATTGAATCATTCTACTTAATCATGAAATCTTTATAACGAAAGTTACTTTGTCTAGCAGCTTAACTTTTTAATAACTATCTAAAATTTGTATAATCACCATAAATTACACCTTCTAGTATTACCAAAGTATGTGCAGTGTATTTTATTTCTACCTTTTAAGAATTAGGAAATTTATCCGATTTGTTTTTTTGGAATGACATTTAATTTTACTTTGCTTGTAAAAATGGATAATCAGAGATTCTTGAATGTTTGGTTACTCCATGAAAACCAATAAACTTTTCAAACAATCAAGACTTAAATTATAATGACTTCCATTATGTCCCATAATTTTTTGTTTACCTAGACTTAGAACTGTATATACAAGTGCTTATCTATTTTGTAAGTACCACTAGTTTTAAACATACATATGAAGTTAAATAACAAAATAAGTATATAAACAACATATCTTCGAAAATAAATTTTTTTCAGGTAATGGTTCACAAAATGTTTTTTTTAAATTAACTTATGAAGAGCAATTATGATATTAATCACAAACTGGCTATTTAAGTGTTCACCTAAAATAGTAGTGCAAAATATGCTGTCACAAAGCCTAACATAACAGTGTACAACAGCATACAAGTGCATGATCATTATCTTTGAAACACTATCTAGGTTAGTTCAAAAACATTAAGTTAATAAGATCTAATGATACATACCAGCTATCAATATGCCATACAATTCCATACGCTTGTATACATACTGTACAAGTTGCTAGATCAGATAAGAACTGAAAAGACTGAAGCAATAACTGTTTTGTTTCTATAATAACAAAACTTGCAGAAATTCTGACAATTTTAGGGACTAACAAATTATTTTACAGTAAGGTCTTGGGTTTCTTCCAATTAAAACAATCAATTGTAGCATCTTCCAAATAAGAAACCTTTAATTATGAAAATTTCAGCTGTTCTGGAGAATGTGTTAATTTCTTTGAAACTTAATAAATACTTTAATCAAGTTTGTGCAATTTGAATGAGAATTTTTTTTTTGACAATTACAAAAGAAAAAAAACATGAAATTGAAAATTTCTTAATCAAACCTATGTCTGCATACATATTCTTAATGGTAACAATTTTCAACAATATTTATGAAGTGGAATTCTCATTCTAAAATTACAATATTAAATTACAACCACTTTAAAATGATGACATCTATTGGTCAAATGTGTAATATTCAGATGCAAAATGTAATCACTGCAAATACATGTTATATCACAAGAAACAGTATCAACCACAGGTGACTGATAATGTAACTCCACAATCTGAAAGGAAACCACATTACTCTGTTATACACAGTTGAGTATGTTATATTAGATATTATCACGATTGTGAATAAACAAGTCAAATGACAACTGCAGTTGATTTAAAGTTGTGGTGGAACAGAATATGTCAGAACTATATTTTGACAGTTTTTGTTTTTTTGTAGGTAGTGCGATGGATGCTACCAAAAATTGGTGGTTTTAGGAAATGATATGTAAAAACCCCTTCCAACCCAAAATATTCACATATACACATCATGAATGTGTTCTGGTTGGTAAGTTACAATTTCCAAGGTGATAATATCCTTTGTACGTGATGGCAATGGAAAAATAAAGAAATGATGAAGTTGGGACACTATGACCATTCAGAAATAGATGGGAAATGATTCATACCCCAGGAATGGTAACTAAAGTGTGGCATTTAGTTACAGGTGAGAAATCTCAAACACAAAGGTTAGTGGTAAAAGTTGTCCATTTGCCCTAGGCAACATAATCAAGAAGGATCTTCTTCAGTAAACAATTCCAACAGGGTACATGTTCACAAAAATAAGGCTTCCAGTCATACCTCCCATTCAATCATTGCATACCTAAAGTAGCTGCAGAATGAAGCGAGTATTTGTGATATTCCATATGAATACATATCGGTCAAGTCACTGGATGTAGCACCTTTGGATTTCTGTATGATAGGACTGTTGAAAGTGGAGCTGGGAAACTGTCATCAATGTATGCTAGATGAATTACGAAAACCCAGTATGAAGAAGAGGCATGCTTTGAACATGACGGCTTTAAAACAGAGTCTACTGTAATGGAACCTGAACTGTAGGGCTACTGCCAAGATGTACAGTTATGAGATAGAGCATGACTGGACATGGCGACATTGCATGTAATAATGTGGTGAAACTCCAAATTTATTTTAATTTAACTGAACTCAACTCTCAGTATATTAAAACCTTAAACAAAATTGATAAAACAAATTGGGGTAATCTATCCAAACTTAAATCTATAGCATGTTAAAACATTCAGAGTGCTTTAACTGTGTTCAAGTTGACAGAACAATAAAGAACATTACAATCCTGATAGACTATGATAATGGTATTTTGAATACAACAAAACTGAGCATGCCAAAGTGTTAATAATATTTATTAAATCGTATGTATATATTAATATTTGTGTACAAAGTTTCCTTTTTGGTGAAATAAACAATAACTTTGCAATAAAATTTCGATAAATATAAAAGTACTGAATTAGACTTGCATAATACAAGAAAAACAAAGTCAAAGAGGATAAGAAAAAATATGCAAGTCCTCAAAAATGTCCTACAGATTCTGTTTTTGTTCAAATATAAAATTTTAATTTATTTGGGTTTACATGAAAAAAAATATATAAAAAAAACAACAAAATTTTTGTCCTCTGGAAACATATTAAAGTACTGGTAATATAAATAAATAATTTTGAAATTATATTACTTGAAGGATTTTACTCGGTTGTTTCCAGTTGTATACTTAGTGTAGGCACAACAACCAATTAAGACTTTTCTTACTTACTCCATGAACTGGCATCGTGAAGCCTGGATTTTTCAGCTCCACTAACTTCTCAAAACATCTTCGTAAGTCAAATGACTGGACAAAATTTAACCTTATCTACATTTGCAGCAGCTTTCCTTACACAGTTTTAATAAAGCTGAACATGCACATTGCACTTATGACATAGCTACAAAAGTAGACTATTACGTTACGTTAAACTTAATGCTGGTGATACCTCTCCATCCGGTCCGAATATTTTATTTACAACCCGTTTTTCTCTGACGTTGTCAGCGCCATGCGTTGACAGTTTCAGCAAACAGAGCTGCAATATATCTAGGAAATCACATGTACATCTGCGCATACCGATTCAGTTTCTTTTACAACCACCAGGTTTTAGTTTATACCAGTTTCTATCTTAAAGCGAGACCGTACTCTCTTCTAGCTTAATATTTAACATTACGAGAGCTGAGTGTTACTGCATATGGCAACGTTGTGACCGAAGGCGCGTGCATGTTTTTGCACCACGGCTTACCTTATCTTGCCCCACGGCTTTTATATATATATATATATATATATATA
>NW_013665878.1:103971-119759 GCF_000517525.1 Limulus polyphemus | reverse complement strand
GTGTGTGTGTGTGTGTGTGTGTGTGTGTGTGTGTGTGTGTGTGTGTGTGTGTGTGTTTACTTTCCGTACATACCTGTTACACATAGCATTAACATAGTTAACCCAGAACAAAAGAATAACTTCACAACATTACCAGCTCTTATAGCAAAATAAAAAAATATAAGATAAATTTATGATTCCAAGTACCAACCAACGTATTTATCTGTCAACACGACAATTATTTCATAACTTATACCATTTATTATAGTAATCTATATTCATATGTTCTTTACACGTTACAACCTCAACTTATGTTGGCATTTATCATAATAATGCGACTTATAACTATGACAAGGTAAACGTGTGCGCGTCATGGAAAGCAGTAAGTTTATCATTGTTGAACTTTTTCATGGAAGTTTAGACCTCTCGTTTCTATTAATGAAGGACGGTCGAACCCGTAACCACAGCCCTGTTGAACTCAGTCCGTAAGTTTGTGTTCATATAATTTATAAAACTGATTTAGTTGTCACTACGAACTAGAGATGGTCAGCTAATACAGGTTTTAATGCTAAATATATTTTTTAGCTGAAACCGAAACATCCTCTCCAATAACATTTCTGTAACTAATTCTGCAAAATGCATATTCTACAGTGCGGATAGAAATCGAGTACCACCTATTGTTGTATCGCTATGCTGTTTATCTACCGGGCACGGGTTCTAAAACCCGAATTCCTTCCCTTTTCGACAAAGTGATCTGCGTGTGTCACGCAAACGTTTAGCTGTAAACTTTGGATATTCGCAACTAATTTACAATTCGGGATGTGGATATAGACTATGGTTTATCTTGGGCATTATAAGCTGTCATAACTGTAGGTGGCGTGCGAGATAATCTTGTTTGTTTTGTTGAATTTTGTACAAAGGTAGTCGAGGGCGATCTGCGCTAGCCCTTTCTAACTTTGAAGTGTTCTCGATCTGCGCTAGCTCTCTCTAACTTTGAAGTGTCCTCGATCTGCTCTAGCCTTCTCTACCTTTGAAGTGAAAGGCAAAAGGAAGTACTACCAATCACAAGTAGTGGGATTGACCATCACATAATAACGCTCCCACGACTAAAAGGTCAAACGTGTTCAGTGACGGAATTCGAACCCGCGACCCGAGTTGAGTGCTCTAACCGCCAGGCCATGCGTGCAAGATGAACGTGTGCGCATTAATTTCACGTACATATCTCACCAATCTCCACTTCCCAGTCATTAGCCTCAAGGTAAAAACAACAACAACAACAAAAAAACCTTGTTTATTTTCACAGTAAAACTTTGTTTTTATTCGAAACTAAAAATTACTAACATATGGAATAACTTAACTCAATTTGATCTTTTTTTCTGCTTTTCTGAGAGGTCTTTGCTCTTTTGGGATTAAAAGCTCTCTGTGAATATAGTTTCTGGAACTTGTACGGAAATTCTATACTGAAAATTAGAATGAGTCTGCTGTTGACAACCGCTAATAATGCTCTCGGTGTTAATACGAATATCCTTACTTGCATGTTTACACAGAACTTTTATCCCGACACTTGGCCATAATTCAATTTCTCAGCCTATATGGCAATCGCCCTACTAGTTGCTCTAAAGTTATTTATAGATAGAAAAACATTATGAACAGTATGTAGGTGCCGCTGAACACACACCACGGTGATGAACCGTAGCGACACGAACCTGCGTGACATATATTTAGTTTAGTATAGAGCCATCTCATATAAACGCAATGTTTTTGTGTGCCAAACTTTAGAACGTAAGTAAAAAACATTCGTGTAAAGTTAGGCACGCGCATGAGTTACACGTTACAAGTTTTCCAAGTTATGCCGAGATGAAATTCAATCTTTGATGTGGGATTTCAAGTCGCCGATTGAGTCTAACCAGTGACATCTTGTGTCGTGGCGCTGTAAACCATTCTGTATAAACACACAACAAACATACAAGTTAGTCTGATGCCCAACTTCCTGTACTTCGTGCAGTATGGAATTTGTACAACGACCCGTGATTGTCGTTGGGCCAAATTTGATTTTCGCCACGTTAAACGATCGTAGACTTGTCACTCTGGAAAGCTTTATAAATACCGCAACCCTAATCCCTCCCCCGTGCCATTACCTATTGCTTTCTTGGAGAACTTCAGTTCATAAATTATTTCTCTCCCTCAACGCCACCTGGAGACAAACGAAAGAATCTACTTTTATCACGTTAATTGCAAACCTTGATTTCACTTGTTGTAAAACAAGTTACAAAGATACTAATAACTTCTAATCAAAGCAAGCTACCTATAGAGATTACGATTAAAAAAAAACAAACTCGATAAACCATAGCAAATGGAATGCACCTGGAGAAATCATTTAACATCCGATATAACTCAAAAAACAACTAATTTTTACAACGATTAGAATACACTTGATTCATTAGTTAGGTGCCCTCGCTGTTGATCGACATTTTAGGTCGTAATCCCAATAATATACCAGGAAATTTGGCCGGTTTACGATATTTGGATCAATCCTAAACCCATATAGCAGTAACTAAATTAGCATGGCAAAATAATTCTCAGAACCCAGATAAATTTCAACTTCTAACATGAATGTAATTCCCCTGCATACCATGGTATCATTTGACTGGGGAAACCACGAGCTTTCAAGTGATTTTAATGTAAATTATCTTATTTATACCAGATTAAAGGAATACAAAAGTCTCTCCAGTATCATTCACAAAACCATTTGAAGATACCAAACGAATATTAACAACTTAACTACGTAATACGAAGTAACAGGGCCAAAAACTTAATTTTTCCTCTGGTAACTGCCGTGATTTTTTTTATTACTCTTTTTCTAACGTCATAATGGCCTTATCAACTACTCTTCTACCAGTAAGCCGAGTCATCGGTAAACCTTATTCAAATATCAGAATTAAACCTAAATTACTTTTGCAACACAATTAACTTATAAATCACGAAGTTTCTGTGACACCTCTCATAAGTAAAGCTGTTTTTAAAGACGCTCAGTTAAATCAGTACTGTCAACTGCTATTCAATGAGCACGTAATGGCACAGTTTCGGTGGCATATATAAATGTACATGATGATTACGCTGGGATTATGCAGAAGTAACACGAAAACACTAATTAATGGAACAGCCACTGCCAAGAAACCGAATATCTGACAATGTAAATATTATTTTGTATTTTATTTTAACCCTGTAACCGTACACGTCTCAAAACAATTAAGATATATTATAATTTTATATACTTTCACAACGAATAGACACTACTAATCATGTTGTTAGGAAAACACACAGGTTCGAGAAATCAATTACACAAAGATACGACAACCTATAACCACAGCACTTTCGAAAGGTGGATCTTTCTTCTTCTGGGGCAAACTAGGAACAAGATACTACAACTATTATTAAGCAGCACCAATAACATCCTGAGTATATTTTTTATACACAAAATTACCAAGTAACCAATGGTATGATCTTGTATGGAAATGTATACCACTGGAGTTTATGTCCACAAACACCCATTTGATAGTGTAGACTTTGCACCACAATGAATCACCAGAAAACATTTATTATTAAGGTGTACAATCACCTCGGACACTAATGCAAGCCATAAAATGATGCAATAAGTTTAAAATGAGTAAAACCAAGGAGTTTCTGGGAATACGGCCCATTCTTCTATCATACATGCTTACCAGTTCACTAATAATGGTTAGAAGTGAACCACGTGTTACAGGCGTCTTCAAAGAGCATCTCGTGTATGACCAATCGGATTTAAATAAAACAAGCGTGCTGGACAGTTCATTCACTCCATACCCCCCCCCCCTTTTCCAGGAAGTTTCTAATCAGCTGAGGCTGTTGGGCACGTGGATCATGCGTTACCAGTCAATATTGCCAATATTCATAAAGTGAAGTCAAATACTGAAACTGTATCGCCAAACTGATTACTGATTATCACGGGGTTTAAAACCCGGGTTTCTTCTTTGACAAAGTGATCTACATTTGTCACCCAGGCATTTACCTATAGAAGGTGAGACGTATGATCTGGATCGTTGCAACCAATTATTGCAGATCAGTACGTCACCATCGTATAAATGTTAGATTTGGTTCAGGTTATCCTCCGAATGCATGAACCTCTCTTATCTGGTCGTAGTGTGAATTCTGATTCGTATATGAACAAGAAATTTGCCCATATGTCGTTTGACCAATTCACACGTTCTTGACATCAGTGAAGACCGACCATTTTTCGCCAATATGGGGTTAGAAGAATGCTCTCCATTGGTCGACTGGCATTAAGGTCAACTTTATGGAGTCTGCTTCTGGCTGTTAACATTTTGCCTTGTCGTCCAGTTGATGCTCTGAACTATTAATTCAGTTAGGAAGCTGAAGCCCACCAGCTGTTAAATAACAGTCATTTCTTGGAGGTTGTCCGCAACAGCCTATCCTGTACAGGTTTCTAGGCAACTGACGTATACAGCGTGTTTCCTTCACTTTTATTTACCACATAAATGTGCATATTCGATCACACGACGAATCATCTGAACTCAGGAGGGCCAATGATGATAGTTAAAAACAGTAGTTGTGCCCTGTTATAGCCACAATATAGAAAACTACGACTGTTCCTTAACATTTGAGCAAGATGTCTCAAGATATGGCTCGTTAGTTCGGACAAGTATATTTTATACTGAAATAAGACTATGGTAAAACTAAAGACTTATTCAATTGGAATACGGCATCCTTTTTGGAAATGGGGAGTTTATGTGTAAAATCAAAGAACAGATTAAGTGAGAAAAACGGCAAGTACAAATTCTTTGGCCGACTGTAATATACATTACTTGTTACTGTGCACAATAACACACAAAATTCCTAAAGTTATATTAAACACTGCGTAGACAAAAATAAATGAACTCTTTGTAAGACAGGCAAAAGGAGTACACGCAAGTCCCACACGCTCGTTCAAACGAAAAGTATTTTTGTTTTTTTACGCCTCACGAAAAAGGTGAATATATATATATATATATACATGCACACACACACATACATACATACACACGTGTAGCTAAATATTTATATACATCCAGAAGAAATTGATAATACCGTCTGATTCATATACCTAGTGTAAGTAAGACCTCATGAAACATAATTTTGTTGAGAAATACTTACACGTTTCGCATAAAGAACCACGTTCTAATTTGTAGTTGTGCCCATGCAACTTCTCGATATAAACGAAGTTCTGATAATTCAACTATTTTTGGAGGTCCTAAATAATAGTGTTTTATTCATATCTATTGTAATTTATTTAAACGCTACGAAGGCTGTCTGCCGCCGTCTTTAATTTTGAACTATTGACAAGAGGGAAGGCAGCTAATCAGTAGCACCCTGCCACCCACCATTCATACTTATGATTGACTGTCATTCTTATAATGCACCTACAGCTTAAAATGAGTGGGAATATTTTGTGGTACGGGACGGATTCATACCCGACTCATCAGCTCCGAAATCCAAAGCTCTACTATAGGACCAACTCATAACACCTCGTCTGGCCTGCGCAACGACACGAACATTTCTTAGAGATCAGGCGCGACCTATGTTTCTCAAATTCCCTTTCTCTTATTATAATCAATAACTGTCAGCGGTTAGTAACATACAAGAGACTGTGGATATCATTTTAAATGGCAGTAAACAAGGTTCTTGTGGGTGTTTCAAATATCACAATTTATTACAGATAACTATTTTAACTGAAGTAATACTTTTTATTGGCTAAACTGTTTCTTGGACAACAAAGCTTTTAAGCGTATCAATTATGAAAACGAAAAGAAAAAAGATTAAACAACGGTACGGGAGTAGCTAGAGCTTTTTTCTTCTTCTGGGATATGCCCCCCCCCCTCACTTCTCCTTTTTTCCAAGTCTACCATTAAGGCACTTTTTCATATTTTAAAATAGGGTTGCATCCTTGTTTATTTATATGAAATTCTATGTATATCAAATATTATTGTCAGTAAATTAAACTAACAACACCTATTAGGTGGTGTTATTTCGCATTTAAAATAATTATAAAAATAACTTTTAATTTGTTTACATCTAAGAAAGATCACTCTAAAGATGAGCACAATAAAAAAACTGGAAGTGGAAAGTTGTTCACTTTTTAATATTTCAGCAAATATCACTTGATTATTTTCAGAAGTACAAAAACTTTGCAAATCCACACACAGTGACTACTAGGGATTTAATATTAAATGATGTTTCATTACCTAACACGAATACCATAACACTATTTAACAAATTGCGTATTACTTACATAACGTCTAGTACTGAATCATCCCCGCAATGTTTCTCAAACATCAATTTCTCACTGTTATAATTCATTTTCAAGAGTTATTTTGCAATCACCAAAAGTCCACGTAAGAAAACATTCTATTAACTTAAAACCTAAACTGATTTACTAAAAAACTAAATCAGTGATGCTTCTACATATCCTACCATCTCATGTAGTCAGTGTCACATTCTGTGAGACTAACTCCTGACATTTTGTATGAATCGTGGAATATTTTTTTTCACTAACTATATATATGTGTGGTTTCAAAACGTTCGTGATACTAGTGCCATCTATTGCTATTTAATCGAACCAAGATGTACCTGTAGGTATGCTGGTGATGTTATTTTTTTACTACTACTGGAAATTAAAACAGATGACTTTTGGACTTTTAAACTTAAACTCTCAATATGTTGATCTTTCACTCATTATGCAATTCTCAAAAACCACCACAAATTTTATTTTTCAAATATTGGCCTTCTGAGATTTCATTGTAAACTTTTTTTTATACACTTATAAATTTTGAGAAGTATCTTACTCAACTAAAGAGATTTTTAATTTTGTAGTCTTTTAAAAAAATCATTTACAACATTATATACTCTTATAGGTAATATTAGGCTTAATTATTTGCCACTAACACCAATTTTTTCAACTTACCCAGATGCTGGGTAAAAAAAATCACAAGGTGACTCTCCTCCCTCTAAAGGTGGTGAATTACAACGAGGTTTTTTTTCTGTACAGGTTTTTTTTTCATTCTGTATGTCAGGGATGGCAGAATTGGGTGGACTGCATCTATCGTCATCTTCAAGCCACATTTTTAATCATTTTCAAAGTTATGATTATCTACATAACATTTTTTGCATCTCATCTGACTTTCCATTCTTTACTTGTAAACCAGTCTTAAAACTTGGACGTTTATGAGCTAGAAATGTATAAAAAAAATTACAGAACTTTTGTTGCATTACAAACACTCAAAACATCTTTACATTTAAGATGCATGTACTTAGAACAGAAAAATTCATACAAGAAATATCAAACTCTCAGTATACAGAATATATAATAGAAAAAATGTTTTTGATTAGATGTAAGGTATGTTCACATTTAGTCTTTAGGGTTCAGAAAATAGCCACAAAACTTATCCAGATATAAACATTGTGCTCTTATTCTAAAAAACAACAATTCACATTAATAATTACATAAATACACTGAAAGGCCTAGTGTAAAAGGGGTGGTATGTAGAAATAGTTTAGGTTGAGGTACTTGACAGAAAACAAACAAGACACTCATTAGCATTTCCTAGACATCTCCTGATTTGGACTTTGAGTCTGATACAGGTATATTAGTTAAGTTACCAACATAAACAGAATTTAACATTTTCCTATACCGAAAATGTACTTCCAATAATACTTACCTCCCCTCACACTTTATCCCAAAGAAAGTTTCTCTTCTCTGCCCATCTGAGCATTGGTATGAATCTTACCTCACTTGCTCCAGCCCTTATACTCCACTATATAAATCTTGTGATTCTCTCCACCTACATCAGTGCACCCCTATCCCAGAACCTTGTATAAGCTCCTTGTTATTACTTCCTATTAAATTTTTGAGATGGTCCAATTAGTAGACGTGAAACCAGCCAGTCTGTGGAGAGGAAGAGTGTGAGAAGAGGTAAGTATTATCGTAAATACTTTTTCAGTATAGGAAAATATTAACTTCTGAAACACACTCATCCCTTCTCCCATTTTAGCTAGAATCCGACATTGACAAGGTGGAGGGGCTGGTGAGAGCAAAATCCACACAGTAAGTGTGTGTGTAGAAAAGAGGTATGTGAAAATGAGATATAATGCATGCAAACTAGTGGGGTCCGCACTACTTTTTGAACCCGACAACATGAAATCTAATTCCTGGGCAGTAAAGACCAACCAGTCACAAATGTAAAATCTTAACATTAATAGAAGAACATGAATGCATCCAGGCCCCAACCAGACAGAAGAAATCCCATATCTTGTCATTGGAATTATAGAGCTGTGGACCCAAATATAGATCCAAGACAGTGGCTAGAACACGAGGTTTGCTTTGTATTTAGTCTTGTTTAGTAATGCAGTATTATTGGAACCCAACCTGAAAGTTACAAAATGTTGCATGTCGAGCCAATGGAATTACGAAGAGAAGGCAAGCAACCCAAAAGTGTACAAACCCTTGCCCCAATCTAAAGAAGCCAAAATACAACAAACTGAACTTGGAATTATGGAACCCATCATGCTTCACTCAACTTGAAGAGTTTCCTGGGCATGGGATTACAAACAAGGATCCTAACTCCTCAACATGAGAGGAAAGACAACACCTTCTGCCCCCAAAATTACAAGGAGGATGTGGAACAAACTAATTCCAACTAATGGCACAGGAATTAAGGCTCTGCATGCAGGATTACAAAGAGTTGATTGAGGACCCTCTTCCATGATCATTGAAATGAAGGGAATGACCAAAAAGAAGGGCCATGATCAACTTAACCAGATAGAGAAGAGTTATCTCTGAATCCGAATTATGAGGAGGATCCAGCATAGGCTAGTCCTGCTCCTACCATACATCTGTAAAAACCATCCAGTGTTATCCATATGGCACTTGGCTTTGCCCTCTTCTCCTTAAGTGGAATAATGAGTTCAAGCATTACTCAGGAGGAATAAACCTCTGTCCACCACTCTGGAAACTGGAATTGGTAAGGACTCCCATGCACCACTAGGCAAAATGGGGGAGTTACTTGCTTTGGGGAGTCTGGAGGAACGATACTTCAGAGACAGTGCAATAGGTGAACCACATTCCCTATTTTGAAAAGCAAACCATCCCTGATTTATTCAATCTAGGGGTCAGCAGGAATGGGCAAAATCCCTTTATGCTTTACTCATGATAGTCCATGAGTGGCAGCCCAGTAGTGTATTTGTCTTATAATTGTTTACCACCTGGAAAGTGCACAAGGTAGTCTTATGGAACACACCATCTCAACAGAGCTCATTGCTACCAGGAAATTTTCTATTGGTTGAATGGTAGCTAGGGTGGATTTGAAAGGAAGCATAACTGACCAGGCAACACCTGCCACTGAATGGAATCCAAATGAAAATGATGAAAGGTTCCCTGAAAAAAGAAGAGAAAGAAACACAAAATATTACTGAAATTACTTTGGAATACTATTACTTCAAAATTTTTATTTTTATTTTGTAAAATAAAGAAAATAGACAAACTCCATACCCATGAAGACAGATCTAAAAAAGGAATCATCGAAAGCATAGGTATAACTAAAGAGAAACCTGCAGCAAGTCTGTAAGACCATCATTGTAATGTACTACCATTGAGAAAAGTGAACAGGGAGTAATAATGGGGAACTTGTATACGAATCTGGGATAGGGGGCACATCGACATAGATGGAGAGAATCACAAGATTTAACTTGCATTGGGCAATATAAAGGGGTATAAAGGCTGGAGCAAGCAAGATAAGATTCATACCAATGCTTAGATGGGCAAAGAAGAGAAACTTTCATTGGGGCAAAGCTACAGTGTGAAAGGAGGTAAGTGTGTTTTGGAATTAATGTTATTGTAGACTAATTCTGGGAAATCAGTTGGTTAAATTTGTCTTGTTTGTGTTAAAGATGTTTCTAAGAAACTGAGACATGAAAGATATCAATCAGACTGGATTACCATCAATACTAGTCTGCCTCAAGAATCACCACTCTCTCTAGTCCTCTTCAATATCCACACCATAGATCTAACCCATACTGACAACCCAACAAGGTTCTGTGTGCTAACCATTGTTGTAGACATTCTGGTGTACATTTGGAATTGAAAACATGACATAACCACCTTTTTGTGGGGTGAGCCAACTGTACAATGATACAGGAATGGTTGTCAATCCTGCTGAAGCCACAGCCATCTTGTGCATTCTTGCACACTGAACAATGCACATGCTGATGAGGACAATCTATTACAATCCTTTGCTGTACTGCCATTCTTCAGAAGAAACACTAAAGCATTTAGGCCTAACCTTTGAGAGCCAACCAAATCTCACCAGCCACACTAACACTATGTTAACAAGACCTGCTAAAGGTATCAATGCACTGAAAGTTGCAGCAGGAAACCAAGTCAAAGAATGTCACTTGCTTGTGCTCTACTAAAGTGTTATCCACCCTATCCTGGATTATACACTACTGATGATCAATAGGAGTGCTACATAGCTATATAAAATTGAGAAGCTACAAAACACCCATTTAAGATTGGTCATAAAATGCACTTTAACCACCCTAATCAAGGATCTATTACACCTAACTAAGCACTTACAAGGTATTATACTGCTGTTATAAGGTACTAACAGCACTTATAAGCAAAATTCTTCACTAGGAACTTGCAGTATAAACCATTCATTCCAACATCAAGCCTTTGCTTTTTTCAAGTATGATATTCTAGCTTTACAACAGCCATGTGAGGGATTGTATAAAAGATGCCCCAGGAGACAGTCATGGGTAGACACAAGCTATACAGCCACCACTGAGAAACTCTATCACAAGTAGTTCTCATATGTATATGTGTAATAAACACCTGGCACCAATGGCATCTGTGGAAATCAACCGAAACAGAAAATGTAGATACTGGGCTAAGGGTTGTCATCTTGAAGCTTTTTATAAAACTCAGGGACCTTTGCCAGGATTTTAATTATTTACAATATATTTGGCCTTTATCAAAAAAGTAATTAAACTATTTCATTCCTTATACTACTAAAATGACTAAATAACAATGTGAACACAGGAAACTGCTAAAACTTTAAGCATTTGAATGAACAGCTTTGTTATTATAAATTATTTTATCTTATAAACACCTGAATCACATCCTTTTTCTTTTTTTTTTTGTCTGACTGTGTCATCATTATCCAGCAAGAAGGATTGTTCAGTTTCTACAGTGCAAACATGCTTTATATTAGCTTTTAATTAAATTTAATCAAGAAACTCCATTGGTTAAAAATTTTCATGCAATTTGGCTATGAACTGCCACTGTAAGAAGAAAAAAATCTGGGAATATCAGTGACATTCTTCCAGTCTAGAAAGGGTTAGTACAGTCCAAAAAATCTGAAGATTCTCTTCTTTAAATTCTGGGACTTGGGAAGCCCTAGTAGCATACAAATTCCTGGAATTGCAACTCCTAGCTGGCCAGAGGGTGAAGCAGAAAAGGCTTTTCAGCCCCACTTTAAAGATCATGGTATACAGTCACCTGTCATCGTAGTCATATGTATGTCCTACACCAAACATACTGAGAGAGCTGATTAGGCATTCATCATTTGACAGGGCAACAACAATCTTCATAAGGCTGGTGGAACAATCAAGGTTCCACAAGCATAAAAATTCAGCATCTGTCAGCACAACCACTGGGATTGTCACCTAGCACTAAAATGAAGAAATTATTTTCACTCTCAACATGACAAAGATTCTATAAAAGGAGATGGTATTGTAAATAATGATGATGAATATGCAAGAACTAAATATAGATAATGCAAGAAGAAAGCAAAGAAACTAGTTGCCAAAGCAAAGCCTGGAAAGAGTGGTATGAAAATCTGGGAAAGAGAGCAGGCAATATATAGGATAGCAAAATCAAGTGAACAAACTAAAAGATATGTTGGAGAAATATCATAAAGAACAAACAAGGTTGTATTTAAATTGATTAAGAGGAAATTAAGAAGAGATGGAAAGAGTATCATGACAAATTGATGAATGTATAAAATGAAAGAGGGGTGGAAGTGGAAGTCATGGAAGGTCCATTGAAAGAACTCAGAAGGTTGGAGGTGAAGAGAGCCATTGATAAAATGAAACTTGGAAAAGCAAATGGTCCATCAGGAGTTGTAATGGAAATGATAAATACTTTGGAATGAGAGGGCACAGTTCTGCAAGATGTATGGGAAGACGAGAAAATATTTTCATATTTAGAGATAAGCATATGGTCCCTATATACAAACAAAAAGACAACATAGTAAATTATGAAAATTAAGCTAACTGAATATATTTCAAGTGTTTCAAAGGGTAGTAGAATATTGGTTAAGGTAAGTTGTAAGGATTTATGAAATGCAGTGTTCTTTTAGTCCTGGGAAGGCAACAGTAGTGAATGCTATATTCATAGCCAGGTAGCTGCAGGAAAAATGTTGATGTCTGTGGATTTGGAAAAGCATATAATAGGGTGCCACAAGAAATCATTTATTGGTGTCTCAGAAAGAAGGGAATCCCAGAGAAATTGGCAAGGATAGTCAAAACAATGTATGATGAAGCAATGACAGCAGTAAAAAGAGTACAAGGAAGAACTTAAGAGCTCGAAGTAAAAGTAGGTCTACACCAAGGAATGGTTTTAAGTCCTTTCCTATTTGTGATAGTGATAGAGGTTTTAAGTAAGGAGACAAGGAGAAAAATGCTTTGGAACCTCTTGTTTGTGGATGATTTGGTTATAACAGATGAGACAGGAAGGGGTACAGAATGTGGAAAAAAATCTAGAGAGGTGGGTTAAAGGTAAACACCAAGAAAAACACAGTAATACTAAGCAGCAGAGGCGGAAGAGTTACAAATAAAATACAGTAACATCTTTGATAAAATAAAGTCAAATATATTTAGGTATCTAGGCTCCAGCATTAGTGAGGAAGAGGCTGTGAAATATAAGTAAGGAAAGGAGTAAGAGCTACATGGAATAAATGAAGGGAAGTCTCTGGGTGACTGTTAACAAGGAAATACCATTAAAGCTTAAGAATAAAATTTAGAAAATAGTAGTTAAGCATTATGGTGTAGAAAGCTGGGCTACAAGAAGAAAGGAGGGGGTATTTTAGAAATATCGGAGATGAAAATGTTAAGATGGATGCAGGTAATATCTTTGAGAGAGATTAATGAGTGATGATATCATGAAAAAGAGTCTGTGTCTGTAAAGTCTCAGAAAAAGCAAAACTGAGATGGTTTGGGCATGTAGTAAGAAGTGAAGAAGAATGTGCAGTGAGAACAATACTGGAAATGTCAATGGATGGACAAAGAAATAATACAAATATGGTGGACAGGGATATGAAAGAGGTCAGTGCAATTAGAAATGAAGCACAGGATCATAGTCAATGGAGAAGAAAAGACCGGTGAAGTTGACCCTTCAAAACCATTTTAACTTTCAAAATATACAAGTCCTCATACACCATTTCTAGCTTTACTCAAGCCTTCAATCTTATAAAAGAATGGGTAATAGATTGAGTAAAATATTTGTATAAATCATTTTGAGAAATTTCTCGAGATGTTCCTCTGGAGGTTCAAGCATCCTGAGGTTACTGACCACTAGATACTGTAGGTAAATATCAGGTGCTAAAGAAACAAGTTTCTAGATTGTTTAAGTACAATTGGCTTACACCAATAAGGCTTTATAGTATATAGGATAAAAGTACTAAATCTCTTAACAGTTAAGTTTTGGAAAGACTATCAATACTTCCACAAATTTTAATGCACCAAGTTAAGAGAAAAAAAACCCCATTACCCCACAATAAAAACAACCCTGGCTTTGGTGAGAATACATTTCAAATATGTACACAAAGTTTTTCATTAGATAAATACAGAATTACCAAAATATATAGCAAGATATATTTAAAATCTTGTCCAAGTTTTAAAATTGTAAACAAAATAAAAAATTTTGTGAATCCAAGAAAAAATTAAGAGTATGTTATTATACTTATAGTTATACTAAATGTTACATTTTAGAACTACATTTTTTCATCTTCCATGGTACTAATATCACTTGCTTAAATGCCAAACTAAATATGACCAAGTTAAACATTTTAGTATAAAAATTATGCGTAACATCACTTAAGTATAAATCAATCTACATTGACACAGGCTATGTTTAAGTTTGAGCTCAAAGTACGAAAACCTTAAGATTATAAACAAGTGTTTGTATGGAAAGAAATTCTGCATTTTTATTTCTTTCCAATTTAACATAAAAACTCACTTGCAATTTTTTTTTCAGTGAATGCCTCAACAGATTTTAAATGCCTTTTCTTTCTTTTTTTTTTTTTAAGAGTTCTTATAAAATACAATTTAACTGTATACACGTTAGAACTTACAGCAAGTTTTGTCCTTTGGATTAACACAGCTAATGTTATAACTGATAAGGCTGTGCTACTCAGCTTAAGTTACAGTTAATATTAGCGGTATTCGAATTACAATGATGAAACAGTGAGATTTGGAATTGTAAACTGCATTTCACCTAAAATATTTACAAAAACATGTAGAGATTGGTTTCACAAGATTACGTATTTAAGTACAAACACTGACAAGAAAGTTAATTTTTATGTAATATGTTACGTGCGTGAAAGAAAGGGGAAATTATATATATCAAATTTCCACAAACACAAGGAGTTCATAATTCGTCATTAACTGCCAGCGTCAATGTAAAATGACTAATAATTTTCCAATACGAGTCAAGACTTCATATTTGTAAATCATCACTAAAAATAAAATTTAAATGCAAGAGACCGTAGGCGTAACTCAGATAGGTTAGAAACGACATTATTAACACAAATAAAGCTATTCAAACTAAAATTTATTAAGGAAATTTGTTGAAATGCAAATTAACGGCACTTACCTTCTACATTTAGACACATACAACTAGTAAACTACTCACGAGTTATGATCTAATTAAGCATTGACAACTTAGATCTCTGCAAGCAGAGCCTTATATCAGCAAGAAGGTATGCGCGCCATCTCGTGATGTCGTTCAGTTTCGTATTTGATGACACTAAATATTAAAAGGGGAGGAAAAGGTTAAATGCTCCTGACCCTCCCAGGTTTATAAAACCTAAACTCCGATAAAGATTACAGACAGATTTATTAAAAGTGAGAAAGTTGAATGTAATATAATTTCAGACCTATAGTAAGTGTAAAAAAAGAAATAAATACCTTATAAGCCTAATTGACTCTGGTATTTCAATATTATAAGGAATTATGAAATAAACATTTATAATTACAGGTGTAATCTGAATTAAGCATTTGATATTATTTAAGTACAATATATTGACACCAGGAGAGGTTGTCCTCCGAGTTTCGTCGGAACGAAGTTACGAAAAGTTAATTGACAAACGGAGACGTAACAAATTGGTGTCAGAGAGTGGGACAGAAAAAAAAATGGAAACGAGAAGCGGCAAATCAAACTACAGCCTAGCAGACTTGATGGCAGCAATACACGAACAGCAAAAGAAACAAGAAGAACGAGAAGAGAAATTGCAACAGTTGTTAGAAGAAAAAGAAAAGAAACAAGAAGAACGAGAAATTAAACAAGAAAAGAAACAAGAAGAGAGATTACAGCATTTGCAAGAAAACCTGCAACAGTGGCAGCTCGAACAGCAAAATAAACAAGAAGAGAGATTACAGCATTTGCAAGAAAACCTGCAACAGTGGCAGCTCGAACAGCAAAATAAACAAGAAGAGAGATT
>NW_013665878.1:94854-103146 GCF_000517525.1 Limulus polyphemus | reverse complement strand
AGCATTTGATATTATTTAAGTACAATATATTGACACCAGGAGAGGTTGTCCTCGGAGTTTCGTCGGAACGAAGTTACGGAAAGTTAATTGACAAACGGAGACGTAACAATATAATAAGAGTAATTCTTGCGTAGATAATGTTATAGATATATCAGTAACAATTCAAACAAGTTAAAGTTTTGTACACTATCTGAAGTAATAGGAGTACTAGTATTGAGTATAAAAAGTCAGGAATAAATAGAAAAAAATCAAACAGCTTCGCCTCAATTTATAACTACTGGCAAGTTCTGATTACGAGTAAAATAAAATTTAGTAGTTTTGAGATGTTAGTCACAAAAAACAAAAAACGCATTATTCTCGACTTTGTACCAATTTCATTCTACTCTATTCTATAATCTGTATAATTAGGTTAACGAAACACATCACACGAACCTCACCCCATCCCTCCCCACAATGGCTCAGCGGTAAGTCTGAAGGCTTATAAAAAATTCGGGTTTCTATTCCTGCGGTGGGTAGAACTAAGATAGACTATCATATAGCTTTGTGCTTAAAAATAAAGCAATCAAAATAAACATAAAAATATCTAATAAGAACAGTAACTTAAACAATTATCAAAATTCAGGAGTCAAGAACAGTTTTTTTAACTAACGCTTATGATTATTATGTATTCTGTGTCTCCTGTAAAATTAGCTTAATGTTTCAAATGCATAATAATAAATCAACTGTTTGATTAATAGTTTTATGTTTTGTTTTCGACTTCATTTATTTTTTAAACACAACGATTCTGACTACAAAAACATAAACTCAGTACTTATACGAAACATTGGGTAACAAATCTGTGCCATAGCCATCTGAAAACTATTGATCTATATTATTTCCTACGAGTCTAACTACGTCGATGGTAAGAAATTGTTAGCGTATCGAATTGGTTTCTGAATTCGCACAGAAATGTTTGGAAAAAAAGATCAAGATCACAAAGGGTCATTGAACAAATTTAAGCATCTATGGACAGGGAAAAATATGTGTTTCGGGATGCTCATTTGGCATTTAAAAATTCTTCCATTTAGAAAAAAAAGTTTATCAAAGAATTACAGAAGCAATTGGATTCAATAAAAAATTTACTTAAAATATTTAAAAATTTCAAAGTATGACATAAAACAAAACTGTATCCAATCCTATCAAATACTCTAGCTATAACTTAAACAAAAAATAGTTTTAAACACAATCCTCACTAATCTTAGTTCAATTTGAAACTACTTCCTGATACTATTTTGTGTTTCGTAACTAAAATATCAAATACTCTAGCTAAAACTTAAACAAAAAATAGTTTTAAATATAATCCTCACTAATCTTAGTTCAACTTGAAACTACTTCCTGATACTATTTTGTGTTTCGTAACTAAAAGTGTAACTTTAATTTTATCTAGTATATTATATAGTATTATATATAAGGTAAAACACCATCGGCTCGAACTGTACATCTCAAGAATAGAGGGAAAATATACACAAAATGTTTATTACTGCTGATTCCTTTTGTTCAGTAATAACCAAGTAGGACACTTTGTAATCAACATTTCCACAGTTATCTAACAATTCAGCTACTGTCTAATGCAAAATGTTAGATAAAAATAAACTAATTAATTGACAAAAATCTCATACATTCCAGTGTTACTCATCAAACAAAATAATTTAAAATCATTTTCATTCATCTAGTCTATGCAACGTAATGTGCAAATAAAATATTCTTAATTTGTGATAACGTATTCCAAACATCCTTAACAAGTGAGCTGAGTGTACACAGTCATATAGTTTGGTGAGTGAGTATAACTATTAATTTTTTGATCATTTTCGCTTTATATAATTGCTAACTTTTCTAAATTTAGCTTGTTAAAGCGAATTCTTTAAAAATTGACAACATTTTCTTATACATTCACAGAAAATACTATTGAATAAAACGAAGATCTTAAAACCATACTGTAATCCATAAAGCATTATAAAAGAATATCCGACAAATACTCTAAACAAATTCCTAGTATTATACTTTTCCAACCATTATTTTTAGAGACTTTTCTTATATTACTTCTAGTACTAGTAGAACTTAACTAGTTCCACTCTTAGTAACCAGTTTTAACTTTTCACAACCTGACAGAGGAGATGGGCTCCTCTCTCTACGTAATTCTGCTGACGCGAAAGAGGAAGACTCAGATTTTACAGATTCAGAATTACAAATAAAATAGTTTTTTTTCTCTAGTCTATAATTAAAAAAACATTAAATAACTAAAATAGGTTAACAAATGAGTCTACAGTCTTGAGCCATCATTCAAATGGTAGACACTTCTATAATTTTTTAGACTCTTTATGATAAACTTCATTGGAGTTTAGTTTCAACGTTTGTATACCAGACAAGTACAATGTTTACCAGTTCAATATCTTTATACCTCTTATTTCAACTTTCTTTCATGATTTCACTTCATTCTCTTGTCATACTCAAGTTCTTATGTTCGTTCTTCTTTTACCAGAACATTTATACAAATATAAAAGGACATTCAATTTATATTGTTTGATTTCCCAGAACTGAGTTCCACTTCCAATTGACCAGTATCACTTCAAAAATCTAAAAGACTGTGACCTGATTCCCATGAGCCATAGGAAACAATATTTTCTCAGATTAAACGCATACAAATTATTTTGATTGTGGTATTATATGTGTTTGATTCTACTTTTCTGTTTTATCACATATAACAAGTTCGTGTGACCCCGTAAAGGCAACCTGCTTTACAACTGAGTCAACTGAGCATAGACCTTGGCCTGATTCCTGATTGCGACTTGCCAAGTTGATGTTGTTGACTTTCAGTTACTATCTGATAAAGTTTTACTGGTGTTAATTTCCTTGAATCTATAATGTAATAATAATACACGAGAGTTTATTTTCCAACTCTTCGAATTTTTACTTCAAATGGTATTAAAGCTACTACCGCTCAATATAATACTTCAATATATATAATATTTAAAATATACTATTCAGCATAAAGTACCATAGTGAAAGAAATGCAGTAATAACGCAATCCAAGTGTGATGGGCTCACAATAGTTCTCCCATGACCGCCACCAATTTTATTTAAGCCAAACCGTCATTTTGTGGACGTCAAACACTATTACAGAACCTGTCAGTCTGGCAGATTGTCTTTCGGCTCCACGAGAGGACCTAAAATCACCACAGTCGTAGCATTCGAATTCCTCAAAAAATGCATCTTAAATTAATGTATATAGCACAACCAACTTGTGTAAGGTGGATCAAATCATGTGATAATGAAATATCCCATATCATTCTACTTTTGCGATTCAAGAAAAAGCTGTGAGACGTTGTTAAGTTTAATAAACTCAAAACACTGTTTGACTGATTTAAATCATCTATACTTAATAATTTGTGCAATTATTAGCCCCATAAGCAGAATGTGTGAAAGGGGGTTCTAATTTGTGAGATCAATAGCCAACACATTTTATGCGAAGTACAATCAGCATGCTAATGCTACGGTTACAGAAAATTTGTAAAAAAATAGGTGCTATGAGATGAAATCTGGAAGTAATTTTGTATGAAATTGAACCACACGGTGTGGACTTTGGCGAAAAAGAGACAATTATATAAAACTCTGGATACATCAGCGATAGCTAACAATGTAATGAACATTTGGAGATACGTTTGACTGGTTTTAATATATTACTTTAAAACAAGTGGATTGTGTTGCTAAAGGTATTTTAATCAAAGTAAAATCGGATACATTGCTCCTGCTTCTTGTATGTTCTTTGCATAACATTTCAAGTTTCCAAAACAAAATTCCCTATCTTTTGGTGCCTTAATTTCTGCTGTGTGGTCAAGTGTCGTTGGTAGCGTATTTCGACTTTGTTATGGTTCCATTTAAGGAAGAATTGATCTATTCACTTCTCGTTGCAACACAACGTAAATGAAAATTTGCCGTCACCAAACGTTTTTGTAAAGTCATCTTATAGCTGATTCTTGCGAGTACACGCAAGCAAAGCAAAAGATATGGCTGAAGCAAGCCTATTTAGTTGAGGGTCAAATGTCGTTGGTAGCGTATTTCGACTTTGTTATGGTTCCATTTAAGGATTAGGATTTTAGGATTTTGTAGTTAGGCACAAAGCTACACAATGGGCTATCTGTGCTGTGCCCACCACGGGTATCGAAACCCGGATTCTAGCGTTGTAAGTCCGCAGACATACCGCTGTGCCACTGGGGGGCTATCCCATTTAAGGAAGAATTGATTTATTCACTTCTCGTTGCAACACAACGTAAATGAAAATTTGCCGACACCAAACGTTTTTGTAAAGTCATCTTATAGCTGATTCTTGCTACATTAGTGTGAAAATCTATTAGAACACCCCAACAATTGTAATTTTATAAGTTTTACACACAAAATAACCATTGATTTGTTATAGAACTTAACTTGTAATTATTGAAAATTAATCTTACAGGAAATTATTACAAAACTAGTTCACAAATAATATATTTAAGTTTTTTTAATTGTAATATTTAGTGTGGCCTCCTTTGGTACCGAAAACACTTTGGTATCTTTTGGTATTGTATCTATGTATTTTTTCAAAATCTCTAATGTAATTTGTTTAAATTTTTCTTGAAGCTGTGTCCATTGGCTTTTTTTTAGTAAAGTTACTACTTTTATCAAACATGGAGTCTACCTAATCCTAAATTTGTTTTATGGCGTTATGGTCTGGCCTTTGGACATCCATTCTATTCGCTGGAGATCTCCTAAATTTTCTTTGCCAAATAAACTTTACATTTCTTGAACGTGTGTTTGGGGTCATTATATTCTTGAAATATAAAATTCTGCCCAATTAGCTTCTTCACAGAGGGTATAGCATGATGGATTAATATGCTGTTGATCCACGATTCCATAAGGTGAAGGTGGTCAATAGCTTTCGCAGAGTCTCCCCAATGCTGCTTGAGTGTCAGCCCAAGACACTCCTTCTGCAACGTCTCATTGACACTATTTGGCAAATATATATATATATATATATATACGCCTGTTGAAAACAAAGAGTTCAAATTTAGACTCGTTTGTCTAAAGCACCTTGTGCTACTGTTCCCAAGACCAAAATACACGTTCTTTCACAAAAGCTAATCTCTTTGCACAGTAAGGCTTTCTTGCTGGTACTCTTCTTCAACAGTCACATTTTTTAGAGCGTTCTTGAAAGTTTACCTGTGCGTGACTTTTTAATGTCACCAGCAAAATGTTTAGCAGATTTCTCTCGGTTTTTCAGGAAATGATTTTTATACATCAAACACCTATCTCAGCGAACTTTTTCTCAGTCTTCTGACTTGTTTTGTGTTATAGGAATGGGTTTTCTTGTATCTATCCAATGTTATTTTACAGCAGTTGGTGAACTTCCGGGGTCCGACATCATGTAAAGATTTGCCTCTGACTTTGTCAGAGGGTGTTAATTCTCTTTGCTTGGTATTTTAATGACAAAACCACATTATATTAGCTGTACTGGGCAATGTTTTTCAAAAAGAAGTAAATTATATCTACTTGTATCTGCATGAAAAACTCAGATGTTAAAATCTAAATTTTTGCTGGTGATGACTGGTACAGGAACTAAAGGCAATCACGTAGGACAATGTTACATCACTTTGTATTTACATTAGACATATTGAACAACTTTTAAATAATATGCTGGACTTAATCATTTGTGACTCTGTGTTGATTTTTAATCTATAATTTTTTTAAATGTGTTGCATATTAAAGTCACGGTTAAAGTGAGATAATTTGCCTATTTTAATGCCTTTTTTGCAACATTTTAAGCTACACTGGCTTTATTTCAATTACACAGTAAATACAAACTACAGGAGCAATGGGGTGTTTTAATAAATTTTTCCATTATTGTAAGTGTAAAAATATAATATAAATTAGAATTTTAATATCGTATCAAACCCAATATTATATTTCTAATTCACAATCGTAAATTAAGAACCTATATCTTCGAACTCATTTTTGCCGTTTTTTGAAGAGCAATTATCAAAAATATTTTTCACTTGTTCGAAATCAATAAAATGATATATTTTTACGAATATTAACTTTTTTTTTTCCATTTTCCATCAAATACGTTAAAGAACGTAGTGATTTTAATGTGTCATTTAGGCAAACCAGTTGTCCTTTTCTTGCATCAAATACGTTAAAAAACGTAGTGATTTTAATGTGTCATTTAGGCAAACAAGTTGTCCTTTTGTTGCATCAAATACGTTAAAGAACGTAGTGATTTTAATGTGTCATTTAGGCAAACAAGTTGTCCTTTTGTTGCATCAAATACGTTAAAGAACGTAGTGATTTTAATGTGTCATCAGGCAAACAAGTTGTCCTTTTCTTGCATCAAATACGTTAAAGAACGTAGTGATTTTAATGTGTCATTAGGCAAACAAGTTACCCTTTTCTTGATTTTATTGCTTCTCAAACTTTTTACGGTAAATTTACAATGATATTTTTAATATTTATTCTTAAACCATAGTAATATCTGGCCAATATTATTTGTGAATTATTGTTGATTCCTCCGGTGAGTCAGCGGTATATTAATTTATTTACAACACTGAAATCAGGGGCTCGATAGTGGACATAGCGCAAACATAGCGAATTTGTTTTTCCTAAAACAAACTTTCTGCATTTTTTATTCTGGATTTTAGCAGATTTTAGTACTCGATTCAGAAATAAAGTATACCAAGTGTTTTATTAATTAAGAAAAACATATAATTTTTATACATTATCCTTACAATAATTTTTAATACACGATTGCAAATAACAGATAATTTAACGTTTCCCTTTGGATTAGCATTATTTAAAGCTGATAACAGATGGCGAGCTATGAGCTATTACCGATGGATTTTTGTGCGTCAGTAAATACATAACAGTCGTCTACGACTCTACGTTACTATGAATTAACGTTGTTGGTTTCTTATGTAAACGATATTTCAGTGTACTGATGTACATTGGTTAATCTATCTGTTCGCTTTCTTAAGCATGTTAATTAGTGTTTCTTCTAATGAAAACTACTCGGTGATTACTGAAGTGTATATGTTATATCTTTCATATGTCGTTACATTAACGCTAAGCTTTGGGTAACAACCTGCTAGAACAATGGATGCTAAGTTGGACTTCTTTTTCATCTCGTATCTCTTGCTGTATTTCTCCTCTATTAAAGCTGTGTTCTTAAAGCTTTACTACTTTTTTTCTCTCTGTTCGAACTTAAAGCTTAGATTGTGAGGAATGAAATCATAAGATCTTTCTATGCAGAACGTTTTAAAATAAAAAATCCACTGGTGGTATTTTTATAGTGTAATTATTTTTTAAAACCAATCATATTCACCAAGTAAGTTAATTCATGATATTTCGAACTACTTCTAACTTAAACTGGTATAACTTCTACCTGTTTTTTTTTTTTTTCAGTTTAAATCAGTGGAATTACTTGAAGATCATTCAGCATATATTTCAATAAAGAAATCACAATTTTTCATTTTTATTCTGAAATAACAAATATGCCATAGTATCATCATCAGAAAATTATGCACTGTTCTAATGAAGAACGTGTGCCTAACAAGCAACCGTAAGGTAAGAATTAGACGAGAATTAATTGTGATGAAACATGATAAATGTCAACTTTAAATAGCATTTTGATAAGAATGAAAGTCTGTATTATTGAAGGAAAATTTATTGTCAGCTATAGCATCACGCATGCAAGTTTAATTGAAATGTTTGTTATTAAGCCCAAAGCTGGGAAATGGATATAAACCCTAATGCTTACAGCTGAATTAAACGTTTCCAATGTATTTTTGTTACCGGTAGCCAACACTGACAGTTTTATCAGGCATGTTTCAATACACTTTTAAACTCAACAATTATATGCTAAACGCTTGTAATGAATGCATCAGGTGCTTTTCTCTCTGTTAAAGCGGTGTTATGTAACAAGATTAGCAATATCGGCAGGGTGTAACTTGTGTTAATATTATGTGTAGGGTGTAACTCATGTTAACAACATCTAAGCCCATTTTAATCATATAGAAAACCTATCTGTCACATAATAATGCTCGCTTGGGAAATTATATTTGGTTAGTATTTCACTTACAAAGTGACTAGTATAAGTTACAAAACACGAACAGCTTATTAAATATTAATTTTCAGAGAAAGTTTTTGCTTGTTTGTTTTTTAATTCAGAAACTGGTTTAAGAAAAAATGTAAGGACAAATCAACATTTCATTATGTGAAAAAGCTTCT
>NW_013665878.1:79877-93854 GCF_000517525.1 Limulus polyphemus | reverse complement strand
GCAGACATACCGCTGTGCCACTGGGGGGGCGATACTTTGGAAAGTGACTATTAATCTAAACGAACTATACTCAAATTTGACAAAACTTACAGTTATAACTTCTTTATTAGTTTAGTAGTCATTGGTCCAAAATAGCTTAGCAGATGAAAATGATAGGGAATGATAAAGAACCCCATTTTACCTCTTTGCTATTCAAAGCTGAGAAACAGCGCAAGGGTTGAAGAAGACTTATAATGGGAAATATATCTTATTATCTGGTAGGTTAGTAGAAGATGAGAAACAAGTGAAGCTTGAAGTTGAATTGATTAAGAGAAGCGTGTCATATTATCAAGCGACCCATTAGAAGCAGAAAAACATGGGCATAGTTTAAAAAGAATCTGATGATAAGGAAACTGTTTACCTTTATGATGACTCCTTAGAAGCAGAGGAACAGGTGATGTGAAAAGCATATACCTATTTTGTGTCTAACTAAAATCAAGCAATAATTTAAAGCTGAAGAAAAACTGATGATGTTGGAACCTTCTACCCACCATTGTGTCACCAAAGATTGAGTAATAGGGTCAAGTTTAAAGAAAAGCCGATGATGCTGGAACCTTCTACCCGTCAGTGTCTCACCAAAGATTGAGTAACAAAGTCAAGGTTAAAGAAAAACAGATGATGCTGGAACCTTCTACCCGTCAGTGTCTCACAAAAGATTGAGTAAAACGGTCAAGTTTAAAGAAAGGCTGATGCTGAAGGAACCCTCGACTTATCTACAGATACTGAGCTTTGAACAAACAGAGTAAATGTGGAGAAGAAATAATGAATAAATAAAACGTTTTTTCTGGTGGTTTACTGAAGCAGAAAAACAATGTCAGTTCTGTAGAAGGACTGATGATCTAAAATGTCTTTTTTTCTTCTTATTCTGGAGCCTCATCATGGAAGTTCAGAAACAGTGTTTGATCTGATAAGGGAGCTATCGTCTTTTCCATTGCTTAGAGAGAGAAAAAAAAAGGAAAAGTGTAAAGGTCGATAGAGCATTGAACAATTCAGAAACATAATAATATATTTTGTCTTTTATTGACAGTTATTTTCTTTTGGAATTTTTATCTATTCTTCGTCAAAATAAATTTAGTACGTTAACTAAGAAATATAAAATCAGCTGGATACGGGTAATGATAAATGGGTTTTCGAAATAAATAAAAATATTTGTATTATCATAAGTACGAATGTAATAAAAAAGATTCTCAGAAGGTGTGCTTTCCACAACTTGCCTATAATAGATGTTACATTGTAAAACCCGCTACATATTTTATAGGAAAGTGTAGAATTAGTTGTTGCGTTTTTGTTATTTTTTTTTTTTATAGAATATAAATTAAGAATTTATAGAGTACAAACAGCAGCTACATGCATTAGGCTAAATATCAAAATGAATGTATTAAAGTTATGTTTGAAATTATTATCCCCCTTGTCATGTAATTCCTCCATGGTAAAACTAGTGCTGCTGACATTTTATTCCTATTGGCCGATAGTTAGCGCCATCTAGTGAACATATTTATGTTTCTTAAACAATCTAACCGCCTACTTATTTCCTAAAATTTTTTAATAATCTGGATGTCTGAAGGTAACATGGGTTAGAATTAGGTTTCTACTAGCTTTACACCGTGGGATCTTTCTCAAAATGGGAACCAGACAATGTTTGACGTATCGAAGTTGTGTGGGCGGATAAAAATATTTGGACCAATCAACTTATGCCTGGTGCGTGGGTTTGTACGGTCAAGTTAAGCGAACGTGATCGCGCCGCATGTTCTGGCGGTATCAGAGAACACAGAATAAAAGTGAAAGACGTAGAAACATCAGAGTTAGCATGAACAGTTCTCGTCTCTCTGTTGGCCTTTCATCTAAAGTTTTCAGCTTGTAGAAACGTCAGAAGAATCCTAAAATAACATCTTTCTCGAAAACCGGGTAGGTGTTTTTCCCACCATATGTAAAACGCAAATGACATGATATTTTTTCTCTCTCTATCGTCGTAAGTAATGCTTTTTATTTCTGCTTCTTTATTTTCCACTTCGTTTGTTAACAAGCTCAACAGGCTTTTTCGTAACAAACTTAAGAAAAAGAGATAACAAGATCTATACAGCTTAAGACTATCCTTTCAGCTCATGCTGAAAATCGTTTGAAGTCACTTTGACATGCAATAATACGGTTTAGTTAAACTCTTAGTGTTCAAAACCGAACTCTAAAGCCTAAACTTACCTGAAGTTAGCTCAGAAAAGGGGGTGGGGAGAAATGAAACATTCACCCTCTATTGCACGCATTATGCAGGTATGGTGAAAAAATGTTTTCTTTGAAATTGTTACTCAGATAAGTCTATATTGATAATACACTTAACCTTTACACTCCACATAATTATAAAAGAACTTTTAAAATAAAAATTATCTTATAATTATGCGGAGGTAAAGGTCATTTTTCTCTAAGTTTATTATCAAAATGTACAAATCCGTTCAGTATGTACTACAAATTTTGCAAGGCAACAACAACAACAAAGATCAAAATTGCATAAAACACATTTTTTATGGAGTATATTTTGGTAATTCATAAATGGGTACATTACCTAGAAGACACTGTTCAATTGGTTTGTTTGTTTTTAATTATGCACAAAGCTACACAATGGACTATCTGTGCTCTGCCCACCACGGGTATCGAATCCCGGATTCTAGCGTTGTAAGTCCGCAGACATACCGCTGTGCTACTGGGGAACCAATAAAAATAATTCCATGGTTTATTGAGACTGTTGCCTGGAAATACGAGCATTCAACTACAGAACTGAAACATCTGTATGTTTAATTGAGCAACAAAAATAGATTTGTTATACGTACATTACAATGTGTAATAGAGCGTTAACTACAAAATTTTAAGGTTCTTTCCTTTCTTAAATGAATATAGAGTTGTTTCAAAAAAGTTAAATGTACTGTTTTAAAATTGAAATAAAATATATAAGATCGTTCTTCTATATAACTCTTTCTCCCGTTTGCAATACTGTAGAGCTAGTTCACGTTTTTGTTAATTGTGAGTGAACTGTTTGTTATGTTCAATATCATTGTTTTTATACGATACGAACACATGTAGATTTGCTCTTAACACTGTGTATATATTTTTTATGTACACGCTGTTTACAATTGAAATTGTTCTTTTAATTCTTGTATGAGTGCCTAAAAATTAATTTCCTCTTTTGTATTAGCTCTGTGCAATAAGTAACGTACGCTTCGACAAATTTATATTAACTCTTTAACTCTGTGGTACTCACTTTTTAAAATGTTAAATTAAATTGCTCTCTCACTACGTTTATTGTATGAATATATATATATGTTAGCATTACACTTATTTATGCTGATATCAAACGAAAGATAGTAAACTAATTAATGCAATATGTGATAAAACAGTTTTTTGATGAAATTTCGTTTTCTGAAACGCTTTGCACGAGTTAGTTTGATTTCATACTTAGTGTATTTATAGTTCAATAAATCTCCAATAGTCATATATATATATATATATATGAGTTGTATGAGAGTTAAAGTTAATTTTACTATCTTGAGCTTAATGGCGTTGCTTGTGGAGTCAATATATCCTAGAAAGAGCTTTCAATGTCTTAGAATTATGAAGTGGAAACAGAACAGAAGGCAATGTAAGAATGACGCAGGGTAAAGCTAGGCCTTATAAGCTACTTTTGAAGCTCTCTTCACTTTTCGTATATACCTCACACAAAGCATTTTTTAAAGTTTTACTGGAAAGGACAATCTGTGATTCCTACTTACCCTGAGTTATGCACCCTTCTAATGTGCAATAGACCCCCCCCCCTTTTTTTTTCTTTTGGTCTACCTTACACCATGTAATCTCCAACATTTTTTCTTTATATTCTTTGTGTTACTCATTCTACCAAACTACACCAGAAAGCTCATTCCTTCTTTGGCTTTACTCTTTAATACGTATTATTTCTACCCATGTTTGTTGGACAAAAAAAAATACCCATATATATATATATATATTAATCAACAAGTTTGTATCTTGTTTACCCTCCAGTGGCACAGCGGTATGTCTGCGGACTTACAACGCTAGAAACCAGGTTTCGATACCCCTGGTGGGCAGAGCACAGATAGCCCATTGTGTAGCTTTGTGTTTAATTACAAACAAACAAACCCACGTTAGAAAATTCCCTTCTTTATAAATGCTGTGTAATACGTATCATTAAAATACATATTAGAATACTGTCTCTTCTTCGTATAGACTTTGTAACATATATCATTACAACAGGATCTGAGAACTCTTTAGTCTGTGTATACGTTATAGACGTTTGATTTGTGTGTTTTATTCTATATCAGATTCAATTATAACTGTATAGCCAAGATATATTATAAATGAGTGCTTAGTTAAATAATATGAAGTTTAACGATATGTTTTTGATGATATGTTCTGCTTTGTTTTGGTGTTTCAACAAGTTGTTAGTTGTTAACGAGATTAATCACTTAACAATAATCTCCAGAGATATCCAGTACTTAAGTTCAGAGAAAAATAGTTAAAAGTTAATTATATTTTTATATTAAAGTCCTGGAAAATTTATAAAAATTGATTATATATTTGTATACACACTTATCTTGAATTAAGCATTTTAAATTTTTTTCTTTAGTGCTTAACGCAACTGTTTGAAGACACAGAAGCTGCTTATAAGCAGCATGTTTTCATAATTTTCTTGTGTTGTCAATAATATTTGTTACCCGCGTCATTTATTTGCTCTTAGTTTGTATTTATTATTATGAGTTGTAGTTGACTAGATAATTCGAATTCAAAACGGAAATTATGATCAATAGATGGCGTTAAAATACTTTATATTTAACCTAAAATGTATGAAATTTGATATTTTTTAGTTGTGCAACTACCAAAAAAATTTAGTTCTATTTTTTCAAAACAGTACAAAAATACGACAACATTACAACATAATAAGGAATAGTTAATCATTAACGGGGTGACAAAGAAATATAGTTTGTTCATAAGCACAAAGCTGCATGAAAGGAAATCTGTGCCGTGCTCACCCGAGGGATCGAATCTTGAATTTTAGCATTATAAGCCCTTAAGATTATCACTAAGTCAAAGTAAGAATGCTGTATCAATTAATGACTTGTCGCAGATATTATAAAGTAAACTATCCGAAATTCTAAAAGTATGGCCATGTTAGACATTGAAGTTTGATTATTTTGTTAGTTTATGAGAAACCAAAATATCAATCACATTTATAAGTTAGGAAATGTCTTTCATTCCACTCGTTCTAACCCTGCATAATCTGCTAAAATAAATCTCTTTTTCTTCTTCATAACTATTTCTGAACTTTGCTATATAGTTACTATTTAAGATAAACTCGACGGTTTCAATGGAGGCTCTGTCTGTTGCATACCTGGAGATCAAAATTTCAAAAATGTCTTTTTAATACAGATATTGGTTGAGACATATATTGGTTTAATACAATATTTAATACAGATATTGGTTGAAACATATTTAAATAAGAGCAGTTTTCAGAGTACTCATATTGTTTTCTCTGAAGAAATTCTAAATTCTAATAAGAATTACAGGAAAAAAATATATACTTATATCACAATTTATCTGGTATATTTGGCATATCAGTATTAATCTCAATTTAAAAAATACAACAAACGTCTAATATATATATATATAAATGAATAAATAAATATATATATGTAAATAAATAAATAAATAAACACACACACACACATATATATATATGTATATATTATATCATCCCTTCCGAAATTCACTCTTTCCCTCCCATTGGTGTAAAAAACAATAAGATATTACTAGGGCTATAATCAACAAATATGCATCTGTGGTGATGGTGTTGTCGGTGGCCTGTTTAGTTTGATTTGGTTTTGGTTTGAATTTCGCGCAAGCTACACGATAGCCGTCCCTAATTTAGCAGTGAAAGACGAGAGGGAAGGCAGCTAGACTTGTTTAGTAATGGTACTAAATTGTTTTTGCAAATACTTATATTTGAAGTATTCTCGCGCAATCAGTCAGGTTGTTGTTTTTGTACTGCAATTTAAATTTACAGTATTTTCCAAAGTATTAAGATCAAATTGTTTTTCAGCCATAAGTTAGAAAATATTTTTTATTAAGCGTATAAAGGATTATATATTTATTTTCCATGTTTTAGAAAAACAAAGTTTACGCTGTGGAGAAAACTTTGCAAGTTGGTTCTTAAATCTCATTGAGTGTCTGTTGTGGCTATTTTTTTTCCTGTTGGACCTGGCATGGTTTGGTGATTAGACTCGCAATCTGTGAGTCGCGGGTTCAAATCCCATCACCGAACATGCTCGCCCTTTCATCAGTGGGAGTGTTATAATGTGACGGTCAATCCCACCATTCGTTGATAAGGAGTAGCCCAAGAGTTGACGGTGGGTGGTGTTGATTATCTACCTTTTCTCAAGCCTATCTTGAAGAATTAGGACGTCTAGCGCAGATAATCCTCGAGTAGCTTTGCGCGAAATTAAAGAATAAAACAAAAAAAACCTTTCGTGTTGAAGAGATTTAAAAATGCCCGTTTTTTCTGAAGGACTTTAAACGAGTTGTACTCTCCCAGACCAAACCATGTATTAAAACAAAAAACAAATACAGATATGCTTAAAAGGTCCAAATTTTAGTCTGGCTTTAGCACAGCTAAGCCAATATGTTCCTACGCCTAATCTCTTATCAATTGAATGTTTTTGCGACATTATTTTCCATACCGTGCGAATTATCTAACTTCGATAACATAACTAGATTTGTTAGGTAACACACAGACACTCTCCAGTAGTACTCCCAAATATTTTAACCTTATTGAATATATTGTATTTCTCTAATGCAATGCTACAGTTTTATGACCAGCTACCATCTAATCTAAAGTCTCTCGATGGGTGGGCAGTAAATTTACGGACGTAATATGCCAGAATTCTCCGCGATAGTTCGTTGTGTTGCTCCCCCACTAAAACAAACAAACAAAATCTAATACAAAAACTTGATTTTATCAACAGGGCAATGGGACGCCAGATTTCTATAGTTACTTAACTTACAGTAATAACATGCTCAATAAAATCTGAAAAGGCTTAGTGTTTCTTTGTTTAACGAAAACAGACAAAACATTTTTCGGAACATGAAAATTAAGATTTAAAACTGAAATTACGAAGTAGCAATTTATATAGACACTACAAAGAACTGCTGCTTTTATCAGCTCCAATCTAGTCTGGTGTCTCCTGTTATTTCAGCCAGTCATGCAACTAAAAATATGATCACTGATGTTGTCGGTTTCTCAGCTGACGCTACAAAGTGGAATTGTTCCATTTTACATTACGTCAGTTGATTTTATCAGCTTCAATCTCAGAGTAGTGCGTCCTTTAGTATCAGTCATATGACAGAGATATGATTGTTGATGTTTTCCGCTCCAAGCCTGGATTATATTTTTGTTTTGATCACGATATATCGATATAATTGCTGGTGCTATCAGTTCCAAGCCAAATCTACTAGGTTCAGTTATTTCAACAAACTAATGGACCGTATTATTCACTCATAACTGTAAACCTGTTTGTTATTGAAGTAATACCACGGTGCTTATTCTATACTGATATAAATACGTTACGCTAGGTACACACCGTAGAGTTTATTATACTGATATGTTGAAGCACGTGGTGCAAAGCAAATACTCTGGTGTTTGTCTAACACTCAAATTTCCCTGTTTATTACTTTTATGGAAATCAGTCTAGAAAAAAAAAAGTGTCAAAGCTTCTCTAGCCTAGTGATATTGCGATTATTTTTTTCCTGTATATTTCTAGTAGCATGCTTTATGCTATGTACTAAAATTTAAATCTTGGGAATTTTTCATTCACTTCAAATAATTATTGATATATGGTTTGAAAGTTTCAAATATAGCCTAATTGCTTTGATATTTAATATCAAATATGAAAGCAAAGTTAGTTAATATATTTAATATGTTCATGTTTATCATAATGAGGCAAGGGTTTTATTGCTTACTGACAAAAAGTCCACAAATAAAAAGATTATAAAGGAAAGGTAACCGAATGATGACAACGTTTTATTATTACTTATCAACTTTATGCGAAAGCTCACTGTTTTCGCTCGCTTTTGTCTTATCAATGACCTAATCATGGCCTAGTAGTTAGCTTATCGGACTGGTGATCTGAGTATCAGGTTCGAGACGTGGTGCTACTAAACACTTTCGTACTTTCACTTGTGGGTGCGTTATAAGAGAAATAGTCAATCCCGTTATTCGATTAAGAGTATTTCTTCTTTCCCTCTGTTCCGCTTGACCTTAGATGTTTCTGACCAGGATGTTGTTAATTAAGTTGTCATTCAAATGAATAAATAAACAAACAGTATTCTCATCAGAATTTATAGTGTAATCTTTTTACATAATACAGTAAAATGTTACTATACATACAAATAATGTGAGATATCTTTACTTTATAGGTAAATATAGGTTCCCCAGTAAAGTTAAATTTATAAATCTTAGCAATAAAGGTTTGAAAATAAGTTGCCTCTATTCTAATTTTGTATTTATATATTTGGTTGATATTTATATTAATAAATGTTTTGTATAAAACTTGCTTATTAGTTCACTGTTATACATATCGAGTGTTTTCTCTATGCCTAGCTCTGACTCTTCTCTAGAATGTTAGTGCGACTAACGGAAGTCCAACTGGGACTAATCCTGCTGGTCACATGTTTATCTTCTGGACTAATCAACCCACAAGCAACTCTGGACTGCCACAGACGAGAATACACTTATACTGCTAGAAGAACAGACAGTAGAGGCCGCCAGTGTTGGGATTCTCTTACCGTTATGTCCTGTTGGGGTCGCTGCGATTCTGGTGAAGTAAGTTACGTTATCAATAAAACTTTCGAAACTAATTTGTTACAGAAGAAATACAAGTAATCTGTTTCTAGTGGTTTAATATTTCTACGTCGTGTATTTTGGGTGAGGAAGGTTTTGTAACTGATCTATATCAAGCAAAACTATGGCCATCCTGTTTCAGACGAGTCAGCATTTGTTGTCGGTATGTTTTACGTTTAAGCTAGTCTGTATTTGCAACAGGTGTGTTTCAGGCATTATCAATATCAGAATTTACAGCCAGTCTGGTTCAGACGTTATCAGAATTTACGATTTAAATACCAAAATCAGATGAAATTTTGATTACCAATAGGCCGAAAATTGTCATAAAACAAGTTGACTGCAAATGTTTTTCACATTCCTCTTAATTTTTCATAGCAATTACACACCCCTAATTTTGAGGCACAATGAATAACTCAAGAGGAATAATGAAATAAAATCTGCAGTTAGCTTGTTTTTATAATAATTTTAGGCCTATTTATTATCAGCATTTATTGCTGTATGTTTCAGGCTAGCCTTTATTTGCAGCCTGTCTGTTTCATTTGTCAGCATTTGTGCCAATTGAAAGGAAGCCGAAACAGACTCAATGGAACATGGTAGCATAAAAAACAGGACTAATCTTGATAGCTTAAAAAAATCAGATAAACTTAATAAAGCAAGCTAGATTAAAATAAGCTAAAAATAGACTTAATAACAGATTCTAAATTCTAATTTAACGATTCTGTGGTGAATATTATAAGTTGGCTTGTCCAAAGCCGTATCTGGGCTAGTCTAAATAATGTTAAATTAGATAAATATAACAAATCAGACTAACTTAAGTGATAGGCCTAATCAAATTTACTAGTTTAAATGGAATCAAAGATAGATTTAATATTAATTTAAATAAAACAAGGCGTAGGCTTAAGCATAACGAAACAATCTAATTTATAATATGAAAGAAGAATTAAGTTTCTAGGAAGTTAATTAAAACATAGGCATATTTGAAGCAAAGGTAAGTCTAACAATACGTGATAGTTTTAATGTACAGTAAATAATATGGCTAATTAAATATTTTAAATCTGTCTAGGAGTAAACTTAATAAATAACGTTAATTTAAATAGTATTAGAAAAACAAACAACTATTAAAATGTAATTGTATAGAGTCGGGTGTAAGCATAATAAACCTGTGTGTTTACAGACATAACTACTTGTTGAAAAAGAAAGAAAAAAGAACACAATTTTTTTTTTGGTTTGGATTCATTGTCATACTTTTTTCTATGACCAATAATAACATAATAATTCTCAAAACTTTTATAATATGGTGTAGATTGCTGACTGGCGGTTTCCGTTTAAGAAGTCTTTTCATCCTGTGTGCATGCATGAAAGAAAACGTTTAGTAAAAGTCATACTTCAGCACTGCGACCCAGATGCCGACCCAGAACTGCGAATCTTTGAGTATTACGAGGCAGAAACCTGTGCATGCCAAATCTGCGAATCGTCGACAGCAAGTTGCGAGAGCGTCCCCTATCGGTCAAGTCAGTTACCATAGGATACGTTTCGTCATACTCTGCCAGACTTGAGCCCTTCATTTACATGTGCCTCGAATGTGAAAGAGGAATAACAGAGCTTGTGACACAAATAAACTTTATTAGTTCTTTTTATATAATATTTATTTGTAAAATGTGAAATTTTAAGGTCATTGTTAAAATAATAAGTTGTTTTCATGTTCGCTATGTTATACTTTGTTTTCTTTGTCATTCCAAAAATTGTAGAGTCGCAACAATTATGGTTATTGGTGATGTAAAAAATACAAAGATTGTTTCTGATATCATTTGGATTTTGAAATATCCGTATCTTTTGAGTTTGTACCAGACTAATAGTATTATTAATTATACACAAAAACAAACAAATTTATACCTACAGACATATGCAAAAACACTATCTATACTATCAGACATACTTTACAAAACTAATATTATACATACGAATAAACGATAAGAGAAACATTAAACTGAGGTATTGTCAACATGGTATTCTTAATGTTAACATCAAAGATGCTGTGTCTTTATGTGGTGTCTGCCCATGGAGATTTCACAAAGTGTTTTATGGGTTGATAGTTAGAACCTTATATGTATCTACCTGGTTACCAGCAAGCGTGTACTTGGTGATATTGTACATGTGTGTGAATCGTTACCTTGTATATGTGTGACTTCTAACCTGTAATTATAAAACGTATTAGGGAATAGTTTTTATTTGGAAATGAATATATTTGTGTTTCTAAAATAGACAAACCTCATCGCCCTTGTAATCTATTAACCTAAGAGATATATGGTCATGATATTAGTGTTTGCGCTGGTATTACTCGGTGTAAAACACGATTGGTGATGTCTGTATTGCACATGTACAAGTGAACATTTTAGATAAACTGATATGTTGACCATCATAATTCAATCAACAGTCAATACCACGAGACATGCTGAAATAAACGACACAAGGCGATTTAGAACTAACGAAATTTGTCTTTTGCATTACAGTTGAGAAGTATTTTTTATCGTTTCTATTTTAACGTTACATATCTTACACTGTAAATTTTGTGTATTTTAAAACACAAAATATTAAGATTACTCACAATAAAACTACAATGTCCTATCATTAAGACCAGATGTTGAATCAAAAACAGACAAAAAAAATTGGTTCCGATAGCATTCTCTTGTAATATAACTTATTAACTTGCAGTTCGTGAAAACAAACGCCGAAGAAATTGATCAGTAATGGCACTACAAATGTCGAATTAACGTGTTTTGGATCTAAAGACATACAGAAGTGTATTGTTGATCTGAATGTACCTCAGATATTTTGTGGTTAAGATTAATAGAGGTTAATTTGTGATAAAATAAAATGAGTTATATCCTAAAATCATATATTTACTCATGAAACTATTCGGGTTATTTTTAATGTCGTTAAACTTTCCGAAGAATCTGAATCACTAACAGTGGAATACATACTGATGTATAGAGGCTTTCAATGTCGTGTTAGAAGAAATCCAATAAACGTTCGTGTACATAACCGCTGATTGAGTGATTGCCCATTCTTTATCAAACAAGTCAGAACATTCACTTCATATGTAATAGTTTAAAATAATAACACTGTGCTATAAGCATGCTATTGAGTCTCTTTCCAGGATATTAGATACAACTCAGTTCTATCTTTAAAAATATATATTTAATTGCCACGTAGCGTTTAACACGAGACCGAAGCTGTTTTATTGTTCTTGTTTTTTCTTTTACGACCTTAATCCCAACTAGTGTGCGATAGGCCAATATTTTTCAAACCAAGAACTTTTACACCCTGGTGGCTGGCCCAGTCGGATAACATGTAGGACAAGCATGTTCGTGAGGGGGATTCGAAGTCGCGACCCTCAGATTGCGAGTCGAGCGCTCTAACCACCAGGCCCACGAAATATAAGTAAAATTAAAAATTCGTGGTTTGAGGTCAAGAAAAATTTTGCTTACTTATTTTCAAACGTCTTAAAATATACTGATTAGTTTAATTACTACCAGAATGTTATCAATGATGTCAGAGAATGAATGATTTGTATAAAATGTTTCTTCAGAATACATAAATCGTTACAACAATATGTTTTTCTTCATTACAAAGTCTTATAAATTGTCATGAGAATGTTGCTGCTGAATTAAGAAATGTAAGCATTATATAACATAATGATGAACTATAATATATGCTATATCATCTAGCTTATATAACATAATAATGAACTTTAATATATGCTATATCATCTAGCTTATATAACATAATAATGAACTTGAATATATGCTATATCATCTAGCTTATATAACATAATAATGAACTTGAATATATGCTATATCATCTAGCTTATATAAGATAATAATGAACTTTAATACATGCTATATCATCTAGCTTATATAACATAATAATGAACTTGAATATATGCTATATCATCTAGCTTATATAACATAATAATGAACTATAATATATGCTATATCATCTAGCTTATATAAGATAATAATGAACTTTAATACATGCTATGTCATCTAGCTTATATAACATAATAATGAACTTTAATATATGCTATATCATCTAGCTTATATAAGATAATAATGAACTTTAACATATGCTATGTCATCTAGCTTATATAACATAATAATGAACTTTAATATATGCTATGTCATCTAGCTTATATAACATAATAATGAACTTTAATATATGCTATGTCATCTAGCTTATCTACACTAGACTTTAATTTTAGATTGAAGTTTGCTATGCCTGCTGGGGGAAAAATAACCCATCAACAACCACTGGCATATTTGTTTTTAAGACTTTTCTATACCCCTCCATAATAAAAACAAATTTCTATCTAATACAACATGAAAGTGATTAAAAAATTAGGCCAAAATTTGATGTTTTACCTATTTACTAAAACTAGTCAAAACATGAAATATTTTTGTTTAATCAAAACTTCAGTTTATAAAATTTGTTAAGCAGAACAACCCCCTCCCCCAGTGGCCCAATGGTAACCTGGCAACTTATAACGCTAAAAATCGGGTCTCGATATCCGTAGTGGGCAGAGCACAGATAGCTCATTATGTAGCTTTGCGCTTGACAACAAACAAATAGAAAATAAAGACATAAGGTTGTTAATTTTCCAAAATAAAACGTACTGTACGTTATCCATATATGGTAAAAAAATTACATATAAAGGATTCTTTTAACCGACAGAAGGAGCTTTTATTACATGTCGGGATCTCACATGCATGTCAATTGTTTTTTTAGTGGACAACTGAATACTTGAAGTTTCAAACATATTTTCGTGCATTAATGGTAAGTACTGCCGATATAATTTTTAAATCCAATAATTTAACGACTATCAAGTATTGTAACAGAATAAGGTTATCAAATATTCAACGTACATTTGGCATTATGTTTGTTTGTTTGTTATGGATTTCGCGCAAAGCTACACGAGGGCTATCTGCACTAGCCGTCCCTAATTTAGCATTGTAAGGCTAGAGGGAAGGCAGCTAGTTAGTCATCAACAC
>NW_013665878.1:75363-78877 GCF_000517525.1 Limulus polyphemus | reverse complement strand
GTATGACGGGGATTCGAACCCACGACCTACAGATTGTAAGTCGTGTACCCTAACCAACTGGTCATGCCGGGCCATTGGCATTACGTAACAAATATAATTAATCAAAAATAAATTTTAATAGAGGGTTTGTGAATGTGGTGTTTGCTCGGACGAACTCACAAATAACTTATACTTTTGTGAAAAAAATGGTAGAAATAATTGAACCATATATTGGAACTAGAAAAGTTATTTAAACTTGTACTTGAAATTAATGAAAAATTAATTAGAACCATAATTAAAATTATCAGCATGAATGGGAATCTTTGCTCTAATTTAAGTTTTCATTAAATCAAAATTTAAAATAAAATAAATTTTTCTATTTCTGGTATTTTTCTTTTTTCGTAAATCATCATAGGTATACATTCTTTTTGTTTTTGACATTGTTATAAACATCTTTCCGCCCCCCCCCCCATTGGCACAGCGGGATGTCTGCGGACTTACAATACTAAAAATCGGGTCTCGATACCCGTGGTGGACAGAGCACAGATAGCCCATTGTGTAGCTTTGTGTATAACTTCAAACAAACACATCTTTCTCTTCACTGGTAACAAAATTAATTTATTTTAACTGTACGTAACACACGAAACAAAACTGGCATTTTCTTAAGCAAAAAACAAACAAACTTTGTTCACGTTTCTGTGTTATAATGAATTACAGCAATAAAGCGAAAGCTTTTTATAACTAAGTCGTTGTATTCGGCATAAAGATAAAAAAGTTTAAATAATCAGTTCGAAACGCAAGTAATTTTAAATATTTTAGGTAAATAAAAGAAGAAGATGCTTTGTTACGATCTCCTGAACGTAATTGGTTTAAGCTACCATTTATCATATAAAATAATCATAGATAATTAATCCGATTTATTATTATTCAAATAGAATTGTAAGAAACAAAATTTCAGACAAAGTAAAAAACAAAAACTGGTAGGTTTTTAATGAGTTAATCAATTTTCGTTATTAAAATTTATAGCGTAAATTGCCCCTTGTGCAGCTTTGTGGTTAAACAGACTTTTTCTATAATTGTTTGTTTGCTTATTTTGTTGTTAAGCTGTATGACGAGCTGTCTGTTCTGTGCCCACTACAGGGATCGTACACCAAACTTTAAGTTTACCGCTGAGCCACCGAGTGACAAGAAATTAGATTATACAAAACATTCAAAGTTTTTGGTTGCTACAGATTATAGGATGTTATCAAATTAAGTTGTTGTTGTTGTTTTCAAATAACAAATCGTAAATCCCACTGAAGGGATTGAACCTCGTCTTTTAGCGTTATAAGGTTTTAAGCCTACTGCTGAGGTAACAGAAGAGCTAATGTAATTCATTCTGTGAATAATTTGCTCTAAATAAGAGAGAAATATATGTGAATATTTCAATTCTTTTTAGCTGAGGTCAAAGTAATTACTGGCAAGAAGGGAAATGGACATAATTATTTTGGTAGGTGTAATAATGAAATAACAACGTAAACAAAGATAGTAACTTGACTAATAAAAACCATTTCTTTTTCTTATTAATAATTGGTTTAAGTTGAATGTAGCTGAGTTACATATCAGTTAAACACAAATTAGGGAGCTTTTGCGTTCAAGTATATAATCGTCCCTCACTATGCTTCTTAACAATAAAAATAAATATTGTTATATACGTATCTAATGCTTAATAACAATAAAAAAATAACTGCTAGCAAGTACTTATGTTTCCCAGCAACGATTAAAAACATAATAATGTAAAGTAACAGTTGACGAAATCATATTTTTAGCAACGAAAAGAAACTATTGATAAAATAGTATGCTTAAAATAATAATGAAAAATAACGCATATTTCACAACAACGAGAAGTAGATGTTGAAAAAAAACAAAACAAGAACAACTGTAGACAAAATCATGTTCCACAACAATGAGGAATATCTTATAATAAAATCGTGTTTCTTAACAATTAGAAGTTATTATTGATAACAAAAATCACGTTAGAATTACAACGTGAATAGAATATACATCATATATGGCTTAGTGTAAAAATCATGTTTCACGGTATGAGAAGTAACTTTTACCAAAATCATGTTCTATAACAACTAGAAGTAAAACCAAAAGTAGCTGTTGACAAAAAAAAAGCAAAAAAAAAAAATAATAATAACGTAGAGCAAAGCTATTGAGAAAATTCTGAATGCATGTTTTTTTAGAATACTAAAAAATAACCGATGGTAAGTGTATGTATTTCGAAACATTTAAAAGTTACACGTGAAAATGCACACGTTTCAAATTAATCGGCAACAAGTACACGTGTATACGAAAATTCAGAATGTTATAGTAAGAATTAACTGTAGGTTATTACAAAAGAATCAGTCCTAAAATGCTCTGTCTAACCTAATGTGTTTCATTGTTGCTATATTGATAAACTATTTCATTTGTTCTGTGATCCCGAATTTAGAATTTCCACATGTATTAATTAAGTTGGTATAAGAAAGTGCTCTTTCTGAGACACATGGTGTTACAAGTATTAACACGAAGCATATCAACACAATAACTCCTATTGGAAAAACTAATAATAAGAACTCTTGAATTACTAGAATGTATCCACTTGTCTTTAGAAGGCTTCCTAATAAATAAAGTATATTGCTTGTATAAATCCTCTAACTGGAAGAACGAACTTGCTAACGATTTGACCAGTAATCTCCTAGGAGTTGCAAAATAGGTTTGTTGTAAATTAATTTTCGTGTACACAAACATTTCATATTAGCAATAAAGTGAAAAGTATAAAAAAGTTTACAGGTGGCGTTGAAGCAATACTATGATCAATACAATAGTGTTCTTCGCGAGAAGAACAAGTCATTTAACCATTAGAGTACATAGGTTTTTATTTTCACACAAAACACACTATTATGTTTCTGAATTGATTTTTTTTACATATTTCTCCTGCTTCTTCTTTATGGTCTAGAGTGACATTTCGGGTTACATGCTGGGTTCCCGTATTCAAGACATCGCCAAGAAGGCAGGAGAAGTCGTTATAAAGCTAGGAAAAATCTATAGAAATCATGTTTGCGCTTTCACAGCTTCGCCGTGTGAATACCATGATTATAATGTAGATCGACAGATGAAATCAAACTTTAAATTTCTTACAGCATTAACAAAAACTGAGATACAACAGATTGATAGAGGGCAGCTAAAATGATGCCACCCCTTCACAATTCGGGAACTGAATATACACTAAGAAACATAAAACATAAGTAAAACAAAAACACACGTGTCTTGAGTTGCAACGTTATTACTTCAGATAGCACGGCTTATTGTGGAACTTAACTTAAATAGCGTAACAATGGAGTAACTGTATTAAATAATTATCACTGTGTGTGTGTGTCACATCGTCGTGCTCTATGTGCACAATATCTACTTTTAACAAAAAGCAAGAAATTGTTTTTGTTTCTTTAATTTCGCCGAAAGCTACAAGAGGGCTATCTGCACTAGCCGTCCCTAATTTAGGAGTGTAAGA
>NW_013665878.1:68988-75312 GCF_000517525.1 Limulus polyphemus | reverse complement strand
AAACGCATTAAATAAAAAAAAAACAAATACTTAACAAAGTAAAGTTTACAGTTTTCTAGAAAATTTAGTTTTAAACTGCAGGCTTATTAGATCTAACTCTCCAAGTAAAAGTTTTCTGTTTTATAGGTTTCAGTTTTTCATATAAATCAGAAACAAATGGCGCTGTGGGACAACAAGTTTATTTTCATTGTGTTTCGTAAGTGAATTCAAAACGTTTGAAATGCCAGAAACTCTAAGTTAGTAAATTAGACTTTTAAACAATTTAATGCTTTATTTCTAACGTCTTCGTACTAACTGCTTTTATTTTTGTTTGCTTATTTTGAAAGTGAAGGTTGTCTTTAAGTACCACTAATCAAATAAGTTTTACCAACCCACCAATCTCTAAAAAAACTATAAGCAATTATCAAAATATACACATACATATGTAATTTTTGCGTTTAAGTACAACGAAAGTTTGTGTGGATCGAAACAACTTAGGTAAGCAGTAAAAGGGATTGCCTGTAAACTTCTTTTACACGGTATTTACGCAAACACGTTACTTAGTTAACTTTTCAAACGGTATCGCCATTTGCCTGTTTAGTATTTATGAATAAAAGGTATATATATATTTTCTATAAAATATTTAACATGTGTAATCAGTTGAACGTGCCACGTGATATCCATCTTTAATAGCTTCTCATATGATTTCAGCGTTTAATAACCCACCACGTGATTTCTACAGTTAATAATTTTTTTAATAACTGTATAAGATCTGCAAGATTTAACACATACTCACGAACTTTGAGTTAATATTCGTACATTGGATACTATAATAATAATAATCTATAACTTATGTTTCTGAAGTACTAAGACATCAGTAAAGAAGACGAATTTGGATTAAGGCATTTTGAATATCACTTAATACGGAGTAACTAATACCTCTTGTATATTTCAGAATTACTGTTCTAACAGATACAGGCACAAAGGGAGATCAAGTGATTCAGGGAATTTCCTCCTGCAGCTTTATCTTCTCAGACATTTAAACTGGAAATATTGAAAGTTTTTGGATGGTGGAATCTATTTCGATGTTCTTCAAACATGTCTGCTAAAGAGAGAAAATTCCTCTTCAATACCAGAATATACAGAAAGCCCTCAAACTACTTTGAATATGGTAAGAGTTTGAAACTCTGTACAGTCTGTTCATAAATGAAACGATATAAACAATTTCTGTAAGCCTTGTTCAGAAATTCCTCTCAGTGAGATGCTCGTTTGTTCTCAGATATTCACACAAAGTTTTCCTAGGACTATCTGTGATAGCTATTTTTAATTTGAAATTCATAGACTAGATGAAAGGCTACTAGTCAACATCACCGTCCACCAACTCTTGAGTTACTCTTATCTGACCAAACAGTGGAATTTGACTGTCACTCCTTATAGACGAAGTACGATTCCAAATCTATCTTCTTTTTTTTTGGCAGTGACGGGACGCGAACATTAGACTCGCAAATCAATAATTCAACACGCTCACCGCTGGACCACGCTCGGCTCGGACTGCTTATTACTGTGTTGCGTTTCAAAAGTACCTCAGTAGATGTGTACCTTTTGTAACATCTTGCGTGTACTGTGACATGTGGGTATCCAACACATAAGTTGAAAGCAAACGAAAACCTCGTCAAATAGGTTATTCATACAAAAAGAGACTACAGTATCCATAAGAATCTTTAACATGGCATTTTAGCTTGACAGAATGGTTCTTAATAGTACTGACTACAACTTCGATAACTCAGTGTTACACAATTTAATCTGTATTCATTGATTCTAAAGAACATTGTTACGGTGTGGATTACAACATCGCTGAAACATTGTTATGAAACTTCATCTGGACGCATCGATTCTAAAATACTGTTACAATGTGGATTACAACATTGATGAAATATTGTTATGAAACTTTTATTTAGATGCATTGATTCTAAAACACATTGTTACAATGTGGATTACAACATGGATAAAATATTGTTACGAAACTTCATCTTGATACACTAATCCTAAAACACATTGTTACAGTGTAGATAACAACATGAATAAAATATTGTTACGAAACTTCATCTTGATACACTAATTCTAAAACACATTGTTACAGTGTGGATAACAACATGGATAAAATATTGTTACGAAACTTCATCTTGATACACTAATTCTAAAACACATTGTTACAGTGTGGATAACAACATGGATAAAATATTGTTACGAAACTTCATCTTGATACACTAATTCTAAAACACATTGTTACAGTATGGATAACAACATGGATAAAGTGTTATCATGAAACTTTAATTTGGATACAGTGATTCCAACACAAACTGCCACAGTGTGGAGTACAACATCGAATAGAACTCGAACTATTCAAAACATTCGAGATTCATTGCCTATAGTTTAAGTATTAATTTCTCTAGTTTTGCCACAAGAGAAATCAGATGAAAATTCAATATTTACGAAACGAGCTATGAGGCGGAGAATCTATTTATTTTACTCTTGGTTAGATATGTTGATGTTTTTAAGTGAGTTATATGCAATTCTGGTAACTTTTTTTTCTGAATAAGTGGAGATTAATCCTGAGTGGAAAGAGAGTGATAAGATTAATGTTCAAAAAAAAAAACTTGTACGTGTAATTATTTGATTTCCACCTCTACATTTAATACTGAATTAAAACTACCTTGAAGTGAACAGCATGTTAATTTTTAATTATAACATTTAGAAGGTCATGTTTTAGAGATCTTTAAAGTTTTTGTTCTGTGATGGAAAAGAACGTTTGCCAGAAATACTGATAATTTGCTACGTTCTTCTTGGACTTCTATGCACCAAGTAGCAGTTTTTAATTTGTGTACTTACCATACTAAAACTGAAAGCATACAAACAGAACTATTTGTCTGAAGGGAGTCTGCAACCCCAAATGTAATTTATATTAAATAACTTTTTCAATTAAACTTTAGCCCATCCTTAATCTCAATAAGATTACACATAAAGCTTTTGTAGAAACGATGAGAACAGAAAGAAAAAACAAAACTGTGTCTACCTAGGGACGAGAGTACTCTACCCAATAATCAATAACAGCTGGTTAGGTAGATTTTGTTCGTTTCAATTAATTTTCGTTTTCTTTGGAATGAGAAAAAAAAAGAATAGAGGAGACTATTGGAAAAAGACCACGCATCTTGGATGAGTTGGATTTTCTGGCATTTTGTGGTGAAACTGACAAACTCTCTTCCTCGTGTCTGGGGTTTCAAAACGACAGATAAAAACACGCTCTAACTTGTAACAGTAAGCAAATTAGGTATTGATTAAATTACCGAGATGCAACTTTTAACGTTAATAGGTTTATTCAAATTACGTTTCCTTACTTAAATTGTTCCATTACTAATATATCTATCTATCTAACTTAGTGCTTTGGTAATGATTTTAAGAGTCTGTTCTTAGTACTGTAAAAGTTCTTAAGAAAAAAAGAACAAATTACAAGAAGATATAAAATGTCGGCTTATTTTTTGGGTCACTTTCCAATTAGTCGGTTCTTTTTAATTAATGCTGTATCTTCGGGCACATGCTGTAATAATAAACCTATCACGTTAGTAATTCCTAAACTTGATTGAAATATTGTAATTTCTGTTCTGCGAATTGGTCTTTGAAATAATCAATTTACAAAATATACTAGAGACATCAGATACAACTCTTTATAATCCGATAAAACAAATCTTACAAAAAACACACACACGCCATGAACGAATAACAACCAAAATCACATTTAAAATACATATATAGTGGAAAATATTTTGGCTTTGTATTTGAAAATTATTATAGAGAATATAATTTAACTTTAAAGTTAAAATATTCAAGAACTGATGATGTCATATGATGACAATGCGCAATTAGTGATGACAACGTCTATCGTATTCTGTATCTCTAGTTCGTATATTAGTTCTTAAAGAAGTCTGTAAGATAAATAATCATTTCACTTCTTGTGGTTGTAATGAAATGGCTACTGAAATATGTGTGAAAAAATAAACTATTTCATGAGTTACGATAAAACTTTTATATGCGTTATTGCTGGAATAATAATAATAATACTCTAAACATACCACGCGCTGCTGTAAGGCCAATCATATAGTGTTTTCATAACCACGTGGTATATGTAAAAAACTCACACGGTGTTTTCATAACCACGTGCTATATGTAAATAAACATCGTACAAAGTTTTATAAACACGTGCTACCTGTTAATACCAATCATGTGATATTTTCATGGTACTTTCTACCTTGATAAGTACATAGTGAATTCATGGTACGTGATTCATCAAATTATCAATCACAGTTTTTTTTTTATAATCACATGCTATTTGTTAGTGCCAATCACAAAATGTTTTAATAATCACGTGATCAATAGACATCATAAAAGCTTTTGAGCGGATAAACCATTTCGGGGGAAGAAAACAACTACATCAAGAATCTCAATTTCCATTTTATACCACATCAACTACCTCTTTACAGATCAACAACATCCAAGGTCAATACTTCATGAAAATCAAGTAGAAACTACAGATTAAGAAACACAAACAACAACCCGGGAAAAGAAACGTCTACAGAGAACTCCGCTACTACCAGCCGAAAAACTCGGAAAACAGCAAGAAACGAGTGCAAGGAGAACGTTACCTCTTCTGATCTTCAAGCCCCCCCCAGTGGCACAGCGGCATGTCTGCGGACTGACAACGCTAGAAACCGGGTTTCGATACCCGTTGTGGGCTGAGCACAGATAGCCCATTGTGTAGCTTTGTGCTTAATTACAAACAAACAAATAGTTTTCAAACTCAGACAACCAATAGCTCCAAATGCAAGAAGTCACAAACAGTCATGCCTAAATATCCAAGAACTCCAAATGCAAGAAGTCACAAACAGTCATGCCTAAATATCCAAGAGCTTCAAATGAAAGAAGTCGCAAACAGTCATGTCTAAATATCCAAGAGCTCCAAATGCAAGAAGTCACAAACAGTCATGCCTAAATATCCAAGAGCTTCAAATGAAAGAAGTCACAAACAGTCATGTCTAAATATCCAAGAGCTCCAAATGCAAGAAGTCACAAACAGTCATGCCTAAATATCCAAGAGCTCCAAATGAAAGGAGTCACAGACAGACATATCTACACATCTGGAGTCACCAGAATATAAACCCGACAACATAGGAACTAATCTAAAAGAAAGTCTACACCGATGTTACCATAAACTACATCTTAACGCTTAGTCAATTTTTTCCAAGCTTTTTAACCTAGATTTTTAATAGCTAATTAGTATATCAGCTTCTTTTGAATTGTAACAGTTGTAATTATTTAAAGTTATTATTCATATCTGATCTCAACTAATGACTTCTTTCCAGATTAGGTTCCAACAAGGGCACTAGTCGGGAAGATTTTTCAGCGCCCTGCCAGTGAAAGTGAGTTTTTCTCGGGGTACTTCCGTCTCCCTCCCATCAAATTCTACGGCATTAGGATTTACTGATCCTTTCCTTTTTGTTCTATTGGCCGTTTGTGTTTAGTTGTCGCTGTTCCCTAGGCTATCGGGTATGATAATTTATTTGTTATTATATTTTATTTATATATTTTCTGTTACACACACACACACACACACACATATATAATTTCATTATGAATACATACCTATATCACGAGAAGGGTAAAGGGTAACTGCCGAATGTCCGACTATCCAGGGATATCTAACTCCCAAATTATCGCTATGTATAAAAGAAGGAAAATAAATGAATAAATTTTATATCCAATTTCTAGAGCTTTCAAGAAAGGACAATTTTTTAAAAAAACATTCTATAGGCTTAGGTGAAACATATTGAAATCTAGATGGTGCTGCAATTAAAATAAAAAAAAGGGGCCTGGCACGACCAGGTGGTTAGGGCGCTCGACTCGCAATTTGAGGATCGCGGGTTCGAATCACCGTACCATAAACATGCTCACCTTTTCAACCGTGGGAGCGTTATAACGTACGGCCAATCGCACTATTTGTTGGTAAAAGAGTAGCCAAAGAGTTGGCTGTGGGTGATGATGACTAGCTGCCTTCCCTCTAGTCTTTCACTGCTAAATTAGGGACGGCTAGCGCAGATAGCTCTCGTGTAGCTTTGTGCGAAATTCAAAACAAACAAACTCTTCATTTTAAGTTTTAATTGCTTGGTTTGTTTTGAATTTCGCACAAAGCTACAAGAGGGCTATCTGCACTAGCCGTCCATAATTTAGCAGTGTAAGACTAGAGGGAAGGCATCTAGTCATCACCACACACCGCCAACTCTTGGGCTATTCTTT
>NW_013665878.1:65958-67988 GCF_000517525.1 Limulus polyphemus | reverse complement strand
AATCGTAGAGTATGCACTATATTCAATAGATAGGATTATATATAGACTTCAATCGTAGAGTATGCACTATTTTCAATACATAAGATTATATGTAGACTTCAATGGTAGAGTATGCACCATATTCAATAGATAGGATTATATATAGACTTCAATCGTAGAGTATGCACTATATTCAATAGATAGGATTATATATAGACTTCAGTCGTAGAGTATGCACTATATTCAATAGAGAGGATTATATATAGACTTCAATCGAGGAAATGTATGAAAAACCACGAAGTTACGAGACTGCAATAATTGAAAATTAAAAAAAAATGTTTGTTTTAATAAATTAATCCACATTTGGAATAATCAGTACTGTATCAGGCTTAAAGTCTTTCACAAACGAATGATGAAAAGATTGAGAAAGGAAGGCCAATTTACGATCTTTGTTGCTAAGTAAATGTTAACTTAGTGTTTATATATCAATATAATCTTCTGTTTCTTACTCATTCCCATAATTCTTTTCTCCTACTATAACAGAAAGTAGTAATTCAAAATTTGAAACCTAAGATCGTAAAGCAATGAATGTAAGTTTTCAATCAAATTGTTAAATTCTGACGGAAATCTTTTTTGGGAATGACATGTAAATATTTTAAAAGTTTTTCTTTCTTTGATTATTTCCTGATGGACTAGGAGCGTCTGTATATGGTTTTAACTCGTCCGTTGGCATGATGGTCCTACGCCAGTTATAAATACGTAAAGTGAGACTAATGTCTTTTGTTTGATACTGCTACTTCATTTTCTAGGTTGAGAAGAACGTCAGTACACGAGTTTTCTTTATGATATGTATTGTTGATATCAAGTATATTTCTGTGTCACAAATTATGGCAGAACAAACTGCATTATTGTATTAACAGTTTAGTGTCTATCTATAGACCCATAGAAATTCCCTACTAATCGTTTTATACGCTATTACACTGGGATAAGTTACAGATACCAACGAGGACCTCTTGCAATTAAAAAAAAACTTATTTATTTCTTCTAATTTTCCTGCTCTGTTGTTACAGAGTTGTAAAAATCGTCACTAAACTCAATAATTGAAAAACAGGACCAAAGTTTGTCTATGTTTTCATATTGGGTACATTATACAATAAGTTATCTCAAATCTCAAAATGAACTATTGTTACAGAGTTGTAAAATCGTCACTAAACTCAATAATTGAAAGACAGGACCAAAGTTTGTCTTTGTTTTCATATTGAGTACATTATACAATAAGTTATCTCAAATCTCAAAATGAACTACAATTCCCTGCCGCTTTCTAGTAAGAAGCTTATGTTACGCTTATGACCTTTTATTTTTAAAGTTAATTCCATTCTTCGGAAAGTGATTTACTTATAAATGGTATTCACCATCAATTTAATACGTCTGCCTTATATTTTAAATACAGTTCTTGTCATTCATCACATTTTCTACATAATTTATCATGGTAACATTACGTTGCCAGATAAAGATAATTATCTCACACGAAGAAATAATTATGCCTAGTTTCATGCTAGAGCGCCTTGATTACTTCATATATAACATTGTAAGGGCGTACACTCTCGTGCCAAGAGATAGTTTTATTGAGATAGGACTGAGCAAGATTTCAAACTCTTCGTTATAAAACGCAGACATTGAGAAATAATGTAACGTATTATTATAAAAGTTTGAGATATGTATAACTAGTTAGATATCAGCTCTATATTATTTTTGTATTTGACAAACAAGGCGAATAATGTGTATATTTATAACGTATTACTGGGAATACGATTTCTTTTCGACGTGCCAAGCGTGTACTTTTATAACTTTTCAAAACAGGTAAAGTAAAACGACAGGTGACAAGCGTACTGTCGCTTTAGCCAACCTAATGATCTCTAGCCAAGGGACGAACGAAACGCTATGTGACAGGTCCACCGTCACCTTAAACAGCCTAACGATCTCTAGCCGAGGGACAAACGAAACGCTATGTGACAGGTTCACCGTCACCTTAAACAACCTAATGATCTCTA
>NW_013665878.1:62607-65142 GCF_000517525.1 Limulus polyphemus | reverse complement strand
CGTCACCTTAAACAACCTAACGATCTCTAGCCGAGGGACAAACGAAACGCTATGTGACAGATTCACCGTCACCTTAAACAAACCTAACGATCTCTAGCCGAGGGACGAACAAAACGCTATGTAACAGGTTCACCGTCACCTTAAACAACCTAACGATCTCTAGCCGAGGGACAAACGAAACGCTATGTGACAGGTTCACCGTCACCTTAAACAACCTAATGATCTCTAGCCAAGGGACGAACGAAACGCTATGTGACAGGTTCATCGTCACCTTAAACAGCCTAATGATCTCTAGCCGAGGGACGAACGAAACGCTATGTGACAGATGCACTGTTACTTTAAACAATCTACCGGTTTCGAGCAACAGGTAAATTAAAACACCACATGACAGGTGCATATCATTTTAGCTAATTGTATAGTGCTTAACAGCATGTAAACTAAAACAACATGTGACAAGTATGGTATCATTTTAAGCAATCCAATAACCTCTAGCAAAAGGTGAGATAAAAATATATCTGGCAGATCCACCATCACCTTAAGCATTCTAATGACCTTTAGCTAAAGGCCAAACGAAACGTCACGTGATAGGTATACAACACCTCAAATAATCTATTGGTTTTTAATTGCACGCTGCACGTCAAATAAAACACTACCATCATCTAGCCAATCTAATGACCTAATGGTAAACTAAAGTATTACTTGTTAGATATATTGTTAGGTTAGACTCGCTAACGGTCCATATTTTGAATAGAACTGCGAATAAAGAGTATATAAACTGTTATAAAACTTTTAAGATTATAGTTAAAACAACTATGATAAAAAAATTATTTTTAGAAGCTACTCCGTCGCTCACAACGAGACTATGCGTTAAACCATACTTTTTGGATAGAATGAAAAATGTACGAATGAATAGACAGATTGATAGATATCAATGTCAATTTCATCGACAATTTCGAGCAATTATATATCTTAGTTGAAACCTGTTATCTAAGAAAATTAAGTACCAGTTTGCAATGGTATTGGAGCAAGTCTGGCTGAAAGCAATCTAAGAATTGAAGGCGGAGCTTTGCTTTTCTTCCAAGTCCTGTTCTTTATGGAAACTGGTACAACGCAATTCCTCCTGTCGTTAAATAAGATCGATAGCGTTTACCTGGTCATTTTCCACCTTTCTAAAATTAATGTCCCCTTCAAGAACGTTATTGTTGCCGAAAATAGAATAAACCGCTGTGTTTTCAAAAATGTTTTTTTTATTGGTCAGAAATTGTTACTGAACGGTTTTGAAAAGCTAAGACACGTTTTAACACGCGTATGAAGTCGATTTTATATAAATAGTTTTTAAGTTAGCATCATATGGAAGTTTCTTTGTTAGCACTTACAAAATTTTAGGAATTTTATATTGATTAGAAAAGTACCATTTTTAACAGTCATGCTGTGACTTGACAAAGTCGAAAGAGAAGTAAGTCTGAATCTGAATACATGAAAATTAAAAATCTTACCTTACGTAATATGTTGATTTAGATGAAATAAGCTAGTCAGATTAACCAGTTTTGTTACGTGCGATCTCATAATTTACAGTCTTATTATGGGTTGGTTGAAACAAGATAGATATATCCATGTTAGTGCATAATCGGTGAAGCAAGGTGTTATCTTGTTACATGATTGGTGAAACAAAATAATAAAGTTATCTTTACCTTATTATATGATCGGTGAAAGAAGACGGTAAAGTTATGTTTAACTTATTACATGATCGATGAAACAAGACAGTAAAGTTATGTTTAACTTATTACATGATCGGTGAAATAAGACAGTAAAGTTATGTTTAACTTATTACATGATCGGTGAAACAAGACAGTAAAGTTATGTTTAACTTATTACATGATCGGTGAAACAAGACAGTTATATGTATACATATTATATAAATGGTGAAACAAGGTAATTAAGTTATCTGTTTCCTTATTATGTGATTAATCAAGAAAGATAGTTAAACATTTTTATCCTTATTAGATGCTGGTTTAAACAGAATACTATCATTATGTATATCGTTGAATATTGTCAACGGGCGCTAATCGCTGATGTTAGCAGTTAATATACTTTGTACATAATTGACGAAGCAAAATAGTCAAGCCATCTGAATCTTTAGTTACCTGTTTAGGTGTTATCTATTCCATGAGGAATATTGCAAACGTGCAGTGGTTGACAGAGTACGCTGTTAAATGTATTCTGTGCTGTGTAATAGTATTCAATTGTATTTTTGGTCAAAATTGCCTTTTAATATACGATATGCTGTGTAATATTATTCAGACGTATTTTGTCAGAGTTAACTGTTAATATGCCATACGCTGTGTAATACATACAAATAGTACGTTTTGTCAAACTGTTGATGTACCATATGCTGTGTAGTATTGCTAATTTTTATTTTTGTCTAAGTTAGATTTTAATATACTGTATGCTGTGCAGTATTGCTCAATTGCAGTTTTTGTCTAAGTTAGATTTTAATATACTGTATGCTGTGCAGTATTGCTCAATTGCAGTTTT
>NW_013665878.1:59233-61616 GCF_000517525.1 Limulus polyphemus | reverse complement strand
GGTTTTTTCATCTAAAAAAAGCGACATTAATTTCTTAACGACCTAATACTATGTGCTGTTTGTTAAAGAGCTAACCGTTGATATAATGATATTGTGTAATATTGTCAGATGTTTAGTTAGCTGTTAATGCAGAATAACTGTGTAATATTGTCAGGTGTTCAATTAGCTTTTAATGCAGTATGAATTGTGTAATATTGTCAAATTTTCAGTTAGCTTTTAATGCAGTATGAATTGTGTAATATTGTCAAATCTTCAGTTAGCTGTTAATGCAGCGTGAATCAGGTAATGTCAAATTTCCAGTATGAACTGTGTAATATTGTCAGGCGTTCAGTTAACTGTTAATGCAATATGAACTGTGTAACATTGTTAGGTCTTCAGTTAGCTGTTAATGCAGTGTGAATTGTGTAACATTGTTAGGTGTTAAGATTAGTAACTGTTAACATAGAAAGTACCATGTGATATCGTGAATGTAAGTTTGAATCAACAATAGAAAGTATCATGTGATATCGTGAATGTATGTTTGAATCAATAGAAAGTATCATGTGATATCGTGAATGTAAATTTGAATCAACAATAGAAAGTATCATGTGATATCGTGAATGTATGTTAGAATCAATAGAAAGTATCATGTGATATCGTGAATGTCAATTTGAATCAACAATAGAAAGTATCATGTGATATTGTGAATGTTTGTTTGAATCAACAAAACGTCAATAGCGAATTTCCTAGAAAGCTGTCTTTCATCAGTCCTCAAGTCTGATAACATACGCCTGTTTTCCCACGCCCTTTAACCGAGTCAGGCAGAAAAGATAGAAAACAAATAGTACATATACTTGGGCAAATATTGTGGACATTCTTCCGTAATCGTAAACACGTTGTACTTGATGAAACGACAATGAAGATTTAAAAACTCCATTCGTCCACAACATTATTTTGACAAAATTTCATCTTTGAGTTCAAAGTTCTTTATATTTTACTTAACAGCGAACTGAACGAGATTAACAATGAAAGTTGACTAAATGTTATCTTTACTAATTAAAAGTCTTTCTCTCTACCCCACCCCTAAAAACTTCATATATCACTCTGCACGTTATATTTGCACGAGAACTTCTTAGATTTACGAAGATATTGTCATATAATTTTAAAACATAGGCATGATCCTAAACCAGTTCTAATGACCACATTTGTCCTAACTGAAAGCTAAATCACCTTGTTCATTACTTGCCAGATTGCTCAAATGTTAGTGTTTCAAGAAATTACACTCCTTGGTTGATCAAAAACTTCGCCAAAAACAACAGGGTGCGTTTTCTAAAACCATTCACTAAACATATGCTTAAAGTGTGACAGTCTTAATAATATTAAGTATTGATCAGATGGATAAGACATATTTTTCTTTGGAGTGAAAATAGACAAAACTAAGCTCACGCTCTGAGCGAATTAGTTTAACGCTCATCTCTCTGACAGGACGTGAGACGGGTACTGTTGTTAACCGACATGAGAAGCTTTCACAGCTTTTCAACTGAAACGTATGAACCGCTGTCAGACATGCACTAACGCCACTATTTAACTAAAATTGTTCGGGTTTGATACACATCTTGTCGTTTATAAAGTTGTTGATATATTTATTTTTATTTTTCACGTGTAATATAAGCTCCTGACAAACGTAGTAAATATCACTTAAAGAGTGCTAGCGTGTTACGTATTTTCTCAGTGTAGGTGAAAAAAATTGTTTTGTCTGAGAAACGGCTGTTCACGAAACATCAATTTTGAAACCACGACGACTACTTCAGACTTTGCCTGTTTTTCTTCCACTATGTTATAGTGCATAGACTGAAATTCAACATTCATAATTTTTATGATACCATTCAATAATTTCATGTCTATGTATTGAGTATAACATTTTTTTAGATATTTTGTTAAAAATGATTATAAAATTATGTCATGGACAGCTAAGAATGAACAAGAAACAAGATATATTAAAAATTGAAAACCAAACAAACAAACAAACAAACTCAACGTTGAAAGTGAAAATCAGCAACAACATGTTAATACTCACTAATATGATGTTAGATAATATACGTGAATACAAGCATGTTAATACTAACTAATATGATGTTAGATAATGTATGTGAATTCTCACTAATATGATGTAAGATAATGTACGCGAATACAAACATGTTAATACTCACTAATATGATGTTAGATAATATACGTGAATACAAGCATGTTAATACTAACTAATATGATGTTAGATAATGTATGTGAATTCTCACTAATATGATGTAAGATAATGTACGCGAATACAAACATGTTAATACTCACTAATATGATGTTAGATAATGTACGCAAATACAAACATGTTAATACTCACTAATATGATGTT
>NW_013665878.1:57559-58662 GCF_000517525.1 Limulus polyphemus | reverse complement strand
ACAGCATGTCAGAGGGACACTTTGTCAGGAAAACTTTGAATTCATATGTCAAAGTGGTCATTGGCGAATCAATAGCATACCTAGGCAGGGAAACTGTTGAATTTATTGGTAACAATAACCAAACATATAAACAACATTACAGCATGTCAGAGGGACACTTTGTCAGGAAAACTTTGAATTCATATGTCAAAGTGGTCATTGGCGAATCAATAGCATACATAGGCAGGGAAACTGTTGAATTCATTGGTAACAATAACCAAACATATAAACAACATTACAGCATGTCAGAGGGACACTTTGTCAGGAAAACTTTGAATTCATATGTCAAAGTGGTCATTGGCGAATCAATAGCATACCTAGGCAGGGAAACTGTTGAATTTATTGGTAACAATAACCAAACATGTAAATGACATTACAGCATGTCAGAGGGACACTTTGTCAGGAGAACTTTGAATTCATATGTCAAAGTGGTCATTGGCGAATCAATAGCATAGTACGCTAGTACAAACATGTGATCTTCATTGCTCAAGTTCAATTATTTCTGGTATTAAGGTAGAATTAATTTTCTTCAATGCCAATGTTTGAAGTCATAACACACGACTTAATGTTTCGGTCATGTTTCTTGAAGGCATAATAGGCAGATACTTCAGGTAGCACATTATCATGTTCAACTTCGATGATATGCAAAATGAGTGAAATTCTTTCAATCTTAAGATGAAGTTCATGTTCATGAGTAAAAATTTCCGAACTCAAGACACGAGAATTCCTTTATCAGCCATGTGGGTTTGAAATACAATATAAAGATTGATTTTCTAAATCATTTTTAAATCTGTCATGTACTTGATTATTTCCACAGATGAATCCGGGAGTCCCTCTGACATGCTGTAATGTTGTTTATATGTTTGGTTATTGTTACCTAAATTCAACAGTTTCCCTGTCTAGATATGCTATTGATTCGCCAATGACCACTTTGACATATGAATTCAAAGTTCTCCTGACAAAGTGTCTCTCTGACATGCTGTAATGTTGTTTATATGTTTGGTTATTGTTACCTAAATTCAACAGTTTCCCTGTCTAGAATGTTTGTATTCACGTACATTATC
>NW_013665878.1:47501-56607 GCF_000517525.1 Limulus polyphemus | reverse complement strand
GTGTCTCTCTGACATGCTGTAATGTTGTTTATATGTTTGGTTATTGTTACCTATAAATTCAACAGGTTCCCTGTCTATGTATGCTATTGATTCGACAATGACCACTTTGACATATGAATTCAAAGTTCTCCTGACAAAGTGTCCCTCTGACATGCTGTAATGTCGTTTACATGTTTGGTTATTGTTACCTATAAATTCAACAGGTTCCCTGTCTATGTATGCTATTGATTCGACAATGACCACTTTGACATATGAATTCAAAGTTCTCCTGACATTTTATTCTTACTATGTTATTCACCAACCTCTGTTCTTAATATGCTAAAAAAATTTTTTACATTAATTATAACAAGTTTATCCGATTGTCCCCCTGACGTGACAAATAATACTTTAAAGTTTGGTCATCAAGGAAGTTGTAGCCGTTTCTCTTATACATACAGAACCCTCCAGTGGATCAGCAGTAGGTCTGCGGACTTACAATGCTAGAAATCTGGTTTCAATACCCGTGGTAGGCAGAGCACAGATAGCCCATTGTGTAGCTCTGTGCTTATAATACAAACAAACAAACTCTCATGTGTATATTTATATAAAGTCTAGTAAATATTAACAAGAAGATCTTTGAAAAACATACGATGAAACTAATTATTGCATTTTCAGACTGTTAAAGCTGGTAAAAAAAAACCAGCTCTTTGTTTTTTGTAAAGCCTCAGGTTCCTACACAACTGTAAAATAAGAAAATATATCACTTTTATCGAATACACGCTAATACAACGTTATGCTTTTCATCTTAAGATGATTTGTACATTGTAATTCTTCTATATATTTTTAACTGGAATATAAATCTTTAACTATATCAAACCCCTAAGGATTAATAGTGGAAAAGGCAGCATTAATATATATCAACTACTTAATTTAAACCAATTCTTGTGATACTAGAGTACTCTGAGTATCATGCCCAACATCCTTTGTTAATCATGAAGCTGTGTCTTAATACATTTTTGTAAGCTGTAATCCAAGAATATTGTTTAACAAATTTTAATGGAAAAAAATACATCTCATAAAAATGCTACTTGCACACGGTTGTTCCAAACTTCTAGATTACGATCATATCATTGTAGTTCTTGAAGCAGAAATTTATACATGAAAGAAAAAATTAATATACGGAATTACGATTTAGAAGCAAGTGACGTTTTTATTCTTTATTTATTTCGAAGTAAATTTTACAATACAACTCAATAATAAATATCTGGTATTTGAATTAAGGAGGTCGTAAATCACTTCTTAAAATCTAAAACTTACGCTTGAGCTATATAAGTAGAATAAGTTTTTCAAGGTAAACTCTGGAAGAGCTTACAATCTGTTGTACTTAAGTATTTTAACTACAATGTTATATTAAATAATTATGTCAATTATTTTTATGAACTTATACTCATGTATTTTAACTACAAGGTTATATTAAATAATTATGTCACTTATTTTTATGAACTTATACTCATGTATTTTAACTACAAGGTTGTATTAAATAATTATGTCACTTATTTTTATGAACTTATACTCATGTATTTTAACTACAAGGTTGTATTAAATAATTATGTCAATTATTTTTATGAACTTATACTCATGTATTTTAACTACAAGGTTATATTAAATAATTATGTCAATTATTTTTATGAACTTATATTCATGTATTTTAACTACAAGGTTATATTAAATAATTATTTCGCGAATTTTTATAAATTTATACTCAAGTATATTATCTACAAGGTTATATTAAATAATTATGTCACGTATTTTTTATTAACTTGTACTTAAGTATTTTAACTACAAGGTTATATTCAATTATAACATCGTGTATTTTTATGAACGCATTTCAATTCTTCTAATATACAATTAAATTGGCCAATAATTTACGTTATTTTTTATGACAGACAATAATACAGTTACGAGATTAAGTGGTTCCAGTAACAGTACAACACGACAAAGTTACATATATCTTTAAAATATCTAAATATGTTGTAATTTTTTCTGTCAGTAACGGTACTCCTTAAATACACCTGGGTTTCTAGTCTTTCTTGCAGTGAAAACAAGCACAGGTCCTGGCAGACTTGAACACGAGATCCCTCGGACCTTCCAAACACATTATTTCTACTTTCACCTGAAACAGAAACAAAACAATCTTTGTTTTTATTTCTTTACAAGCTGAAATACTAGTCAATTGACGTGTAATGTTTAAACTTAATTAAAGTATTGTGAGTTTAACAGCAATCGTATAATTCAAAGAAAAAATTGAACGTAAACTTCATCTCAAAATTTGAAAATTATCACAAAGCTTCTTCATAAACAACATATGCAGTTTGCTTTCCATCTACCAACAAATAAAGATTTTGAGGTAATCCCACCCTTGAACACCGTACATCTCATTGACCATGAGAAAAGCATGGTTGTTTGAGAAACAGTCCATCAACTTTTATACTTTGACTTTGAATCCCTTTAAAATATTCAACATTGTCTAAAGCGTCAACCTGCCAATATTGTTTGAGATTCACTCAATATGCTGGAAGTAATTAACCAACAGGCTTTACAAAATAGAAATAGGGTCAAGTTCAATTTGACCCTCTTAGGACATTCCCCAAAGTTCATAGTGTTCACATATAAATTTTGGTTTAGATTGGCCCAATAGGCTCGTAGGAGTTAGGGTGCAAACAAAGACACATTTTGTCTTTATATATATAGCTACTTAACCGGAATTTAATGGCGGTCAAATTTCACAGAGCTAGTTATATTGTCTATCAGATTCATGTCTTAGTTTAAGAAGTAAAAAAAAAAAAAACTCTCACTGTTAAGGAAGTAGAAACTTCAAATATCACAATAACTTATCTTCGTGATTAAGCATCTTTATTGGAAAGGGGGGGGGTTGCTATCTAACCTGAATTTATATCTAGTTAATGAAAGCTGCACATATTCAGGAAAACTGATGACAAGTATGGTTGAAGATAAACCAAAACTTTGCCAACTTTGTTGGTATATACTTGTATATACTTTCAAGTTACTATTCTAGGGATCTCTACATTTATCTTGTTCTACGCTTTTAGATCTACAAGTATGCTTTACGTGTCTCGGAGAAATTCTGGCTTAGTTAAACATACAATTTAGGTGAAACAAACAATGTCTTTCCGCCACAGTGGTTCTAGTAGAAAGCTCGTGCACGTATGTATTTTTCTCTAAGTAAACAGTAACAAAACTAGATATACTTGATTTGTTCGTGTATACAACGAAAATGTTTTATAATTATCATAAGCAAGCAAAATTTTGCATAGAGAGCTTCAAAATCCTCATTGGTACCGAAACCAATACTTACTCGCCGAAGAATAATAATAAAAAAAAGTCATGATCTATGTTACCTTCTCATCTGGATAAACATTTTAAGTACTTTAATGGGCTGATTTATAATTAATGTATATACTCCCACACACTGCGAGTAGCTTATCATTAAAGGGAAACTACCCGAGAACTTGCGGCGAAATTTACTCACCATTTACTGAAAAGAAAAAAAAAGAGTTTCATATAGCTTTCAAAAACCAATAATTTATGTCTTCATTATATTGCTCGTAAAGTCATTTCATAAAGCAGTTGTAAACCCCAGTTCTTTCGTTTATAATGAATATGCCCCCCCCCACTCTTCCAGTGACTTAGAGGAAAGCTCGAGGGATTTAACGCTAAAATTTTAGAATCTATCTGTGCAGTGGGCACAGCGCAGATAGTCCATGAATAACAATAGGACATTTAGTGGTTGTGTCACAGGACTTCAAAAGCATTTTTGTGGAGTTAAAACAACATTTTTTCTTGTGCAACATCCCAGGTGGGTCAGTGATAAATATCAGGACTTACGATGATAAAATTCGGAATCTTATTCCCCGCGGTGGACAGACCGCAAATAGCTCAAAATGTGGTTTTGCTTTCAAAAAATGCTAACAATATCTTCTTGAACAATCACTCGGTCCTCATTAAAGTTGCTGAATATTTTCTATTGCTGTATATTAAGCCAAAGTGGTTCTTATAAACCTTTCTAATTCACAGAGAAAAATCAACAATCCAGGAGTCAAAACTCTGCCAGTAGCGCAGCGGTATGTCTGCGGACTTACAACGCTAGAATCCGAATTTTGATACCCGTGGTGGGCAGAGCACAGATAGCCCATTGTGTAATTTTGTGCTCAATTACAAACAAACAAAAAACAGAACCTCTGAAACAATATCTTCAATCCTTTGCGAAACAAACGAAGGACTTAAGAACGTCCAATGAAAGATTAGAAGACATTCGTACTGATAACATTTCTTGAACTTTTAGGGAAGACACATGAAGAATATGAAAACATACCTTAAGAGTTCAGAAGGCTTTCCGAATTTTCTTTATAGAGGTTAAATGAAGTATATCAGTAAAGCTAAAGATGTCAAAAAAATTCGCTTTTAAATCTTTAACCTTCATAGAATACAAATGAAAAATATGAAAGGATCCACGAAAATGTCATCCGATTTTCGCATCCAAAACATCATTTTCAACATTTACAGAAGACAAACGAAGTCGTTACGTAATCAAGAGAGGTCAGAAGTCTCCAATATAATAAACTTTAGCTTCAGCTCTTTAAAAATACGAAATGAAACATTTAAAAAAAATCACTTAAAGATTAGAAGAGTTTTTCCATGTGAAATTCGACTTCAGCTTTTTTGAAAAAAAAAACGACGTTCTTAAAAGTCTCCATTGATGAAAGCAAAAATGAAATATTCAAAAAAAAAATCCTTAGAGAGATTGAAAGACTTTCACCTTCTGCAAAACATCGTCCTTACCTTTTTTTTACATATATTTTAGATTGTTTGTTTGTTTGTAATTAAGCACAAAGCTACACAATGGGCTATCTGTGCTCTGCCCACCACGGGTATCGAAACCCGGATTCTAGCGTTGTAAGTCCGTAGACATATCGCTGTGCCACTGGGGGGGGCATATTTTAGATTGTTTGTTTGTTTGTAATTAAGCACAAAGCTACACAATGGGCTATCAGTGCTCTGCCCACCACGGGTATCGAAACCCGGATTCTAGCGTTGTAAGTCCGTAGACATATCGCTGTGCCACTGGGGGGCATATTTTAGATTACATGTACTCAGAAATCAGTGGACTTCCTTATTCACAATAATACTCGTAACTAATTACATCCGTTAGTTTTATCTATTTACAAGTTTTAGTCTAAGATAATTGAAAAAAATTTGATTTTTTTTAAATTTTCCGAAGCTACAAATTAAATTACGTATAAAACAAAACCTGTTATTATTTCTTAAGTTCGTAATAACATAACAAAGTTCGTTTTAAGAGAACTGATAGTACATCCATATGAACTACCTTTCTACGTTTTTATCAGTATTGATTTAGTATTTCTTATTGGTTGTCTTTTCTCAAGGTTTGGGACCGAGATGAAGTTAGTGCGACCCTGTCAACGGCTCCTTTGACAACAGGACAATAAGGATGACAGTTATTTTTGTTCACATCTTAACTAAAAGGTGTAACACTATGACTGTAAAGATATGACCGACAGTGTAGCTCGTAGCTTAACACCACATGTTAGCGTAAGACATCTTGCTCGTACAATTGTTATTAAGTGGAACTGTCACGTGTTTTAAAAAAATCATCTATTTCACGTCACTTATTTCCGCCATTTGATTAAATAAGCTTAGATTCCCAAGAAGCATTGCAAGCTCTGAAAACAAAAAGTTTTTTGAAATCAATATTTGAGCACTAAGTAGTAAAAACAAATTGAGAAAAAGGTGTATACATTGTTTTACAAATAATGGAATATGATATGACACAAGAGGAGTGTTCCCTGGTGTAACAGCGGTAATTTTACGGAGTTACAAAGCTAAAATCTGAGGTTCGATTCCCCGCGGTGGACACAGCAGATAGCCCTAAAACAAACTCAAGAGAAGTTTAAAATTCAAGATATCACAGAAATTGTACTAAAAGAGTAAAAGAGATATTCTTGATGTTTCCGAAAAGTAAAATATAGTTGATAACTTAATACAAGTGAACCGATTAAGCATAGCTACTCTCAGTATACACATAGCTCAAAATGATAGAAAACGTTTACTATATACTTGGCCCGGTATGGCCAGGTGGTTAGGGCACTCGACGCGCAATCTGTGGGTCGCGGGTTCGAATCCCCGTCACACCAAACATGCTCGCCCTTTCAGTCGTGAGGGCGTTATAATGTGACGGTCAATCCGTTGGTAAAAGAGTAGCCCAAGAGTTGGCGGTGGGTGGTGATGACTAGTCTTACACTACTAAATTAGGGATGGCTAGCGCAGATAGCCCTCGTGTAGCTTTGGGCGAAATTCAAAACAAACTATTTTTCTTATAAGTACGGTTAGTATAAAATCTTGACATAAACATTATTTACGTTATTATGAATAAGACTAATAGTAAATATATATTATTGTGTTATCTTTCAGCTTCAACAGTACACAAAATAGCACACCTCTGTTTGCATATAGAGATAAAGAACACATTTAACGTTACCTTCAACTTTTTCTTTCGCCTTTCCGTTTGTATTTAGCTGTACAAAATATATTTGATTTAACTTTCCTGCTTTTTTCTTACCAAATGCGAAAGATTATTGCGTTATTGCGCAGTTTTGCTGCTTTCATTCCAACACAAACATAGAGCACGTGTTATCTTCTAACATAATTATTTTTCTGTTATTTATCCACTCGTATGTACAAGTATTGTTTTAATTTTCCTACTTGCATATACAAATAAACAAACAGCATACTTACATTCTTCAATTCTGTAGACAATATATGTATAGATATATATTTCATCTTTTTTGTTGCATCAATCTGACACGCAATACGTTCTTTTTGAATATCATTAATAAATAAATAAAAACAATACATTATTGTGCAAGCGTATATCCACTAAAGGTTTTACAGAATAATGGTGATGGTTAATATAGTGCAGCTATAAAAGATAACCTCACAGAAGTTGCAGCCAGAAAAGACAACCTTGTAGAATGGTAAGGGCATTTACTATGATGCAGTTAGAAAATATAACCTTACAGTATGGTTAGGACGTCTACTGTTGTGCAGCCAGAAAAGACAAACTTAAGGGTGTAAGAAAGTGTTTTTTTTTTTCGTACCATATCATTAGTTTGGTGTAGAAATTAGTCTGAATTAACCAATATTATACTGAAAAAATCGCCTATTTGATATATTTATATATGATAGCAGTTGATAATTAAAAGCATGAAGATAAATAAATAAATCTATCAAAGATGTTAGAAGAAGGTCAAATATTTGAGATTAAAATAATACGAGAGAGTTCTTTATGATTGAAATTCCAGTCTCTGTTATCTTCAGGGTTTTCCTATTGTTATTTCACACTCAGCGTGTGCTATGTTTGTTCCAAGGCTTCGCGATATTTCACACTCAGCGTGTGCTGTGTTTATTACAAGGCTTCACAACATTCTACTTCGAGTTAACTAACTGAAAACACCATAATCAGAGTGTTTTTCGAAAACTCAAAAATTTAACCCATAGAGCCTATGTTACGATTATTAAACTGAAAGGCTGCGCTATTTATCACTGCGGGTTGTTATTGTAAGGAGTCACGACTGAGAATGTTCTGGAAAACGTATTTGTAACGAGCAACAGCAGTACGGTGTATAAGTTTGTTTTTATCTAGGCTTAAGTCCACAAAAGTAATAAAAGACTGGAAAACCAAACATTATTTTTACTTTTTATTTTAAATATTTGACATAACGCTTTTAAAAGGTGTATTTTCCTACTTCTATTGAACAACCTTGCTTAAAAATTCTATATTTCAGTGTTTTTTTCTTGTGTGTTCATATTTTAAGTAGAACTCACGCAGCGTTAATAATGTGAGTTTATGACGTCACTTCCCCCCTTCTTTTCTTCTTGTATGCCTGAATATCTTTATATGTCTATTTATAAGTCACTGAAGACGTTTAAGTACTTCTCAAGTTATGATATATTTTGTATGAAATCTTTGCTCCCCTCTAGTATCTAATATGCGTATTTCTATCTTGAAACTGTAATGTACTAGGGAAAAAAAATTCAGTTTAAAAGTTATACCGTAACCAAGGAGACTGTCTCATTTGTGTATTTGAAGTTTTCACATATTTTGTTAACTTCTGTTACTTAGTTGCCCATTTATATGGGCATGTTTGCTCGAGGGCTCGTGCATATTCCGTTGCCCAGGCAAATGTTTCAATATACCCGTTTAAACATATCTAAGCTTAAATATGCTTGTTGAAAGACTAAGCAAAATGGTGACATTTAACTGATATTCACAGAAACGGTTGCCAATGACAACTACTATCTATTACTGTAGGGTATTTTCAATTATATTTTAGCGTGAAAGCCAGGTGCGATTTAAATAAAGAAGATTCTGATCTCTTTAAAGGTTTCTAACATTGGTTTTTACTAATCAGAAGACTTGCTACAAAATTTAATGTCACTCAACATCGCTAGTTGACAGTAATTTCACAATATTGGTGTTATATACTATGTGTTTATTCATTCTCTATCTGAAAGCAAAGTCTATGTGAATAGTCTATGGTTCTATACCTTCACAAGCCACGTTTGTGCACAAATATGCCTTTTGATTTGATTGATAGGTCAATTTCTTTCTCTCTCTCTTTAAACGCGGAGTAAATCAGCTTGAGTTGAATTATGGCTAGACTGAGAGAGAGAGAGATTTAAGACATATGAAAATTTTGCTCCGGCTTAGATACATATTTTCCTTTGATAAGATGCAATATCTTCCTTATTTTACATTCGTGAGTGGCCTTTTATTGTTTAAATATGATTCAAGGTCGAATTAGACGAGGAAGTTCTATGAAAACTCAATATATTCCTTACTTTACATTCGTGAGTGGCCTTTTATTGTTTAAATATGATTCAAGGTCGAATTAGACGAGGAAGTTCTATGAAAACTCAATATATTCCTTACTTTACATTCGTGAGTGGCCTTTTATTGTTTAAACATGATTCAAGGTCGAATTAGACGAGGAAGTTCTATGAAAACTCAATATATTCCTTACTTTAC
>NW_013665878.1:44578-46836 GCF_000517525.1 Limulus polyphemus | reverse complement strand
TACCCAACGATACGTAGACAGGTAATAAGTAAATATAGCATAACATGCATAAAAGCTTCTTTTTTTAAGTATCTAATAGGTTTTTTTTTTAGGGTTCAGAAGTTCAAATGTTCATCCATAGGAAGGAATTACTAACAATTTTTGGACTCGTACACATTAACAGTCTAGTAACAACATCATATGAGAGTTCAGGAAGAAGAAGAAAAACAACAGTTAATAAACATATCTCTGGTATAGATGGAATAACTTATACATATCCTTTGATGTTACAGTACGATTGCTTTATAATTTTTGCGCAAAGATAAACAAGGGCTATCTGCATATAGTTGTCTCTACTTTTGAATAGATTAACTAGAGAGAAGGAAGCGAGCTAGTCAACAGATCCATCTTGGGCCACTCTTGTCTGATTCATTCGTGGTCATTCTTATAGTGTAGCCACGATCGCTAACCGCCTTATCTTTTTGAGCTCTAAAATTACTTATATTCTGAGCTACATTGAACCACTCTCAATGTTAGATTGAAATCATACATATGTTCGAAGTATGTTATGAATTTTGTAGCTAGTATTCTTTAGAAGGTGTCACTTTTGTGCCCACATCTAAAATATCTGCCAAAATGATAGTTAACATTTATGCCTGATTTGTGGGCGAAGTAGTTTTGTAGCGCTCCTTTCTAAACACCTTCCTAAGTCTGTAGTTAATGTTATTTAAAAGAGGCGGCGTGTTTCAAAGCATCTGCACCAAATGATAGCGAAGTCGTTTAGCTTCTCTGTAGGTGGCGCTACTTTGTAGTTCCCATTTTCATATACTTTTTTCTATTGTTGTTTGTTAGTTGCTAAATACAAAGCTACACAATAAGCTGTCTTATCTCTGCCCTCCACTGATATCGAAACCCGATTTTTAGCGTTATAAGCCCTTAGACTGATGGCTGAGCCACCTGGGGGCACCATAATCCTAAACAAGGTCGTAATAAATTGTTTAAGCTGGCCTTCTCGATAAACATTCGAGGAAACTAAGTGGACTTGTTAACGATAACTATAAACACCTTACTTTGTCACTGGCTATAGATATCAAGGTATTTTCATAAATGTGTTGTTCACAAACGGAGAGAAAATGATATCTTTCGTAGGTAACAAACCAATAAATACGTGGGCTAACACGTAATAGGTCCAGTGTATTGTTTACTGTAATGACACACAACAATATAATTTCCTAACAGTTTAAGCAGTTGCAATTTGCACTATAAACATAGGAATGTCGAGATAGAACAGGCTGTATAATTCATAAATTATATTCAATATAAAGCGAAAACTAAATTAAAAAATAACCAACATGATTTATATTCTGCTTTATTTCTATGTACAATATTTAACTTTGATTTAAAAAAATCTAAGTTTGGACAAATTTTAGCTTAGGGAAAAACAAAACTTGTAGATCGAAATAACCAAGTAACAAAAATGCTTGTATAGAAAACATTAAGAAATAATTGCTAATATACTAATGTCGATATCTTACATCTTCGGTTTCCATAATGTTACAGCACTGTCCAATCGAAGTCACTGCCTGGTTCGAGTTTATTCTCAATGTCTCTTCTGTTGAGGGTATGGAATACGACACACAGTAACCTCTGCAAGCATTTGTAGTAATATCAAACTCCACGCAGTCAGGGATGCTGATATGACGGGTATGTCCTGCAAGTAAGAAAATACTGAATATATCTAAGCAGACAGAATCACCATTCAAAATGTCGCATCTCTAGTAAGTAGCCATAAACAAACATTGATTTGTTACTTTACATGACTGAATTACAAAATCAACCAATCGAAATATATCTACTATATGTACTTCCGCAGGGTCCCCCAAAAGTGTTCTGTTTCAAGAGTAAATAAAATCAAAATTAAGAGTTATAAATATTTTTATTTCTTGCATTTGAAATTCATACGTTATGCTGTGTTGTAGCCTACAGGGTGCATAAATCTTCTCGTGATTAATGGAATGTACAAGTTTTACTGACGTTACGACAGTGCAAATTGCAACGTTAAGCGTCCCTTATGTGACGTTATTTTAGTGTCTACTGGCTGACTGACAGACAACACACTACTGTATAGTGGTGCAAATGGTTAAAGCAGGTGACACCTCCAGGCGGCCTTCGGCCCACTTTCGGGAAATTATGTTATAAGTTTAAAAAGGTTGGTTACCAGCAAAAGAGTGGACAACTGTAGGAAACGACATTTAATTGATATATATATATATACACTT
>NW_013665878.1:23280-43578 GCF_000517525.1 Limulus polyphemus | reverse complement strand
TTATCGTGTATCACGTGAAGAAAATACCATACGTTACTTAATATCATTTTCGAAGAGTTTGGAGTTACCACCTCGACCACTTCTATTATCGACAGTACTAAATTCACGTGCACTCTTGAGTGTTTTCATACAGCCCCTACTGAAACATGTAATTTGGTCTTAACCCATTGCATGTAGTAGCCTACAATTATAATTGAAGATGTGCTCAAAGTTCTGTGTAAAAGCAAACGATAAATGGTATTATAAGCTGAGCTCAAGAACGCATTCCAAAATGAAGTAAATAATAAAAAATGCGAATTAATTAGAAATACTGAACACTACGAAAGAAAGTGTTCGGTACAAAGACTTCAAAACTAATCTTTCAGAAATTTTCAAGTCAGATATTGTCTTTTGAGAAAAAAAATTTGCAACTTATAAAGTCTAACTAAGCTTCAAAAACTACTGCCTTTTTAGCTTGAAGTTTTCCTTATGGATATCCGAACAAGGGTTTATGTCACAGAATATCTTGGACACATTTATAGTCCAACATGAAATATCAGTTCAGGTGCATAAGTAAGTACTACGTAAAAGATGCAGTAAATAACAATCCTGCATGTCCAAATGTTTTAGTTACCCTTGTAAATTCTAAACATACCCGACTTTTATTGAAGTTGATTTAGGACACTGACAGAGACGTTGCCTTAACGTAAACATCATTCTTTAGTTCCCGGATGTAGAAATAATCGTTTTTATGACGCTTCAACGAGTGTTGAGAAGTAATGGAATTGAAATGGTGAATTTTTTTTTCATTGGTTTAACACGTAACTTTAGGCTAAAGTGTATCGATCTCGTAAAGGAAATGAAAAAAATGTGAGCGAAGCAATTTGTTCAGTGTACCTTTAGGGCAAAACAAACAGTTACTTCTCTCTTGGAAAACAAAAAATTACATCATTAAGAAGGCAAGCTTAAATCGATGAAATTCTACACTTTTAAACATTCAGTGTTAACTCTGGATCTTGTGAAAGTATCACGTTCAACTTTTTTTAGATCGAATATAGGTAAAAGTATAAAATTCACATTATTATGTGCCGCTTTTCAATCGTGTTATTATTAGATTGGTGACTGATTCACACAGTTATTGAGAAACCACTTTTTACGATTTATTGAAGGAAATGTAATATACGAAAGTTCCAAAATCCAATAGGACAACTTGTTGCAATTGTATAGCTTTTCTGCAATAGGACGAGTAAATCTGTCGAACAAAAAAAAAAAAAATCCCAATTTTGATTAATCTGTCAAGAGCTCCCTCTTCCAGCTTTGTTTAGTCCATTGTTTCAAGTATGATGCTCATTTTAGCCTCTTGGTTTGGTTATCTGTTGGTTTTATTTTTGAACACCTTCACATCCATTGAGACCATTTCCTGCTAATGTGTATCTTAGTGGAGGTAACCTTTACATCTGTACTTACAGCTAGATAATTGGCAGGATCTCTATTGAGTCATCGTGTATCACGTGAAGAAAATACCATACGTTATTTAATATCATTTTCGAAGAGTTTGGAGTTACCACCTCGACCGCTTCTATTATCGACAGTACTAAATTCACGTGCCCTCTTGAGAGTTTTCATAAAGCCCCAACTGAAACATGTAATTTGGTTTTAAATCATTGCGTGTAGTAGCCTTTACCAGCCAAAACTTTGATGTCTACACGTTTTTCACCTAACATTTCTGTTCTGGGATCTATGAGTACACATCATCATAATGTTGCTGGGAATAGTTTACTGCCTGTACATTTATACGCATATGGCAGTGCCTGACTGGTTTTATAACAATAAATCACACGTGACTATACTCGAATGCAGCTCATTTTCATACAATAGAAGGATCAGGGATATTTCACACTATTTGCATTTATATCCATTTTATTAGCACCTGCTGCGAGCTATTGACATCTATTTGATGGAATAGAACCCTATTACTTTTACTAATAACATAATGTTTAGGAACACTAAGGGACTTATTGATTCATTTCGGTTGCCTCATCATTTAAAGTAAACTAAAACTATTAAATAAGTAAATTTTTAAAAATATTAAAGTCGGTCTTTATCATTTCTGTAGTTGTCAAGCTTTCTCTTACGCTCACTTAAATTTACTGACTCCACAACATCCGAAGGCAACCCATTGCAAAGGACAACCACTTTGTCAGAAAAATAAAACTGTTTTGGCTGAAGATGACTTCCACCCTGCCCAAAGTTATACTTGTGTTACCTGGTTCCACCATTTTCGCTGTTAAGTATGAACAAAGATGATGCATCAACACTATCAATTCCCTTTAAAATCTTAAACACCTCAATCAGATCCTCCCTAACTCTTTTTGTTTTTCAAGAGAAAACAATTTGAGAGATTTCAGCCTCTCCTCGAATGACAACCCCTCCATCCCAGGCACCATTCTGGTAATCCTTCTCTGAACCTTTTTCAACAATTCAACGTTTTTCCTAAGGTAAGGAGCCCAATATTGAACATAAGACTCCAAATGTGGTCTAACCAGTGACCTATACAATGGAATTATAACCTTTTTAGACTTGTATTCAATATTTATGTAGATGCAACCAAAAATCATACTTGCCCTACCACTAGCAACAACGCACTGCTTGGATGGCTTAAGAGATTGATCGACCATTATACCAATATCCATTTTTTTCATGACGCTGTTAAGGTTATTCCCATCCAAATTATACTTATAATTCAAATTATGATAATCCACACGTATTATCTTGCATTTATTATAACTCAAACTCTTCTGCCATTTATTTGCCCAACTCACTAGATGATCTAAATCCTTTTGTAAAGCAGCAGCATCCTTTTCACAGCTAGCAACACCCAATATCTTAATATCATCAGCAAAGTTAAGCAATTTATTGACCATTTCTAAGCATCTTCAACTGTAATTATGCTTTGGGGGTCTATCCCATTTGCTCCAAAGGCAGTATACAAGAGTGGTCTAGTTTGATATCGGCTTGGGCTCGCCAGTAAAATTCTGAACATTATTTCTTTTGAATAACTGCTGGAAAAGGCGTGCTGTATTTCATGAGAAATTATCATACTGCCAATAGTGTGGATTTCCGTACAGCTTCCCAGAAATGCTGGTAGTACTATATTGTCTAAAATTTCACGGTGCAACATAACATTCATGGCTCCCATAATTATTATCAGTAGGCCAACTCTAAATTAGCTAAAACAGGCACATATCATGATACTATCCACCTCCTCTCCATCCCACATTGTTTATGGTTTGTATAACACAATCATAACCAGGTTCCTATCAAATCTAGGTTCTCTATCCAAACCAAACACTGATCAGTTGGATTGCTCGCCCCATATGATTGTTTTTCCATACAGTTTCGATGCTCAAGGCACTATGAAACCTGACTTTAGTATTCACACTTGTGATATGCGGCTTATGGGCTGTTACCCTTTGTACAAGGTTGAAGTGCTGACCTCTAGGTTTCAACATTATTAAGTCTTGGATGATATAAGTATTGTCAGGTATGAGGATTCATTTCGAATCATGTTTCAAAGTTTGCATGAAGTTGTGAAGTGTTACGTTTGCGTTAAAATAATTAAAGATTCATCCTTGAAAGTTGGTTGTGAAGAGCTACCCTTGTGTTACAATAATTAAAGATTCATCCTTGAAAGTTGGTTGTGAAGAGCTACCCTTGTGTTACAATAATTAAAGATTCATCCTTGAAGTTGTTTGTTGGGTGCTGTGTTTGTGTTGCATTTATCAAAGATTCATTTTTGAAGGTTGGTTGTGAAGTCCTTTTGTTGTGTTATCTCAGCTCTGAATGTCTATTTGCAGAAATTATTGGATTTTTTAAACCTGGGGTCTGGCATGGCCTGGTGGTTAACGCGCTTGACTCGCATTATGAGGGTCGCGCGTTCAAATCCCTGTCACCGAACATGCTTGTTCTTTTAGCCATGGGTGCGTTATAATGTGATGTTCAATCCCACTATTCGTTGGTAAAAGAGTATCCCAAGCGTTGGCGGTGGGTGGTGTTGACTAACTGCCTTCCCTCTAGTCTATCATTGCTAAATTAGGGACAACTAGCGCAGAAAGCTCTCGTGTAGCTTTACGCGAAATTCCAACCAAACCTTAAAACTTAACGCATTAGTGACCCGCATAATTAAGTAAAAACGGCACATTACTAGATGGGTGTGTTACTCCCAGTGAGTTTGGAAATATGCTTGTGTATATGTACAACATTCTTTGTGATAAAGTCAAAGTTTAGTTAGGAAAAGTTTTTCACGTTCTAAACAAACGACGTTCAAAAATTAATATGTTTAGCATATCACTTGAGATATCTGAAATAAGATTTTTAAAAATTGGCATTTCTTATAACTCAGCCAATTTTCTTATTTATTTATATTTTGATAACATTCTTCGACATCGCATTATCCCCCTCTTCATCCGCAGCAGCTCAGCGGTAATTCTAAAGGCTTGCGACGCTAAAAATCGGGTTTCGATATCCGTGGTGAGTAGAGCACAGCTAGCCCATTATGTAGCTTTGTACTTAACGGCAACAAAACACACTGATAATTAACCTTTCTAAAGTTTTCGATAAGTTACGAAACAATTAGTGTTACACAGCACCTTTAACTATTGAATAAACAAACTTTTATATCATTCTTATTTTCCTTTGTATTCATTTGTTTATTGTAAGTATGTGTGTTTCATTAACAGGTAAGATATTTGACTTTTTTTTATGTTTAGGGTCGAATAAGTCCTGTAGATAATTTCTACATATTATGATATTTCCTTGTCCACAATTACCAACTATCTGTAGAATTAGTTTCATCAACCAAAATGGAATATTAAATATAACTCTAGGTATTACTCTGTATAATGATCAAACATGTCATCTCTGTATAATGATTGATCAAAATAACGGATCCTATGAGAACAAATTGTTTCACAGCCTATGTGAACCCTAATAAGACATTTCTGTACCTTTTAATAAAGCATTTTGTGTACCCTATAGTAATACGTTCCCTGTATAGATTAAATAGGCTGGGAAGCTGAAAGTATATCTGACTGAGAAATATGTAGATTAAAGCCAATTAACATTTAGACTGCTCTAGCATCAGTCTCTTGATTGGTCAAAGAAGCTTTAAGGGAACTTAATACTAGAATTATAAATTGTTTTGAAAGACGTCTTTTTTAAAATTACGTTAGTGTCAGGTTTATTATTTTATTTTTCTATAATTTAAAGAAGCAGGAAACTGGAAGAATTGTGCATAAGTACACTAATTTTTCATAATAAGCTCAAGATATTTTTTTTTTTGAAAATAAAAACTGATGTCAAAAGAAAAATGTCTGTGAAAGAAGATGCATATTTCTATTCTTCGTTTATTTACGTTTAGTAAATAAGTTGGTTACCTATAACCAGACTTGATAAAATTATGAATAATTCTTCCCACCAAGTAAATCTCGATAAAGGTGGTAAAAAGGTTGAAGAATAAATCGTATCACTTTATTTATCTTGTCAGATTCTCATCGTAAGATAATCGGTCGTAAACCTCATGACCAAACGTTATCAGAAGCAAAATTTCAGACACATCAAATATGGTTATATATTCTTTTACAAGACTACAGTCAATTTATTTAATCAGGTATGACTTTTCGTCGTTTACCTTTACGAACTTAATATAGAACTTCGACAAACTAAAAAGAAGTTTTTATAAAACTAAACTTCATTTTATCAGGTATATTTTTTCCTTTAACAGTTCTTATACGAACATAACGAATAAGGTTTGAATTTTTAAATCACCATAGTTTTTTCTGACTGAAATACTGTTCGCTGTTAGAACTACATAAAACTTTCGGCACTCAGTTGGAGCCATCTTCAGGTGGAATCTGCAGAAAAGTTCATAAATTCAAGAAGCAAAGTTGACTTACACTTTTAGAAGAATTTCTATCACTGAAAAATTCGAGTTCAAATTAGGTTTGATTTCCTTTTTATCGCCAGAGATATTTTTTTGGTCTGAAATTTGGTTCACTATTGGGACATGATCTTTGACAAATTAGAAGGAAGATGTTGCTATAAAACTCAATCTCATTTTATAACATACTAACAGAATTTAACAGTAATTTTTCTAAAAATAGTGATGATTAAATATAAAATGTGCAGTCATCCCAGTTCCTTATATGCAATATGATTGTTTAGTGGACCATTTACAACCGTCTTTTGTCATTCGATGTCTGATTTCAATAAGGAAAATTGCTTTACGTTTGTTTTTAAGTGAAGGAGACTGACTGCAATGCACTGTTGGCAAAAATGTTTGGGTTTCGATTTAATGGGTGCATCCAGCACAACAGAGCGCTCATGTTCGCTATGTAGCCACTGGATGCCACAGTTCCTTGTTATTTTACTGTACGCAAGGAAAGACCGCTACCGTAGTAAACGCTTTTTGACAGTTGTCATTTCTATAAGAAGTGTCAAAGTGGGAATATTCAATTCAAATCAACAAATTCGACATGGTACAATAAAATCATGCATGTATATAATACAGATATGAAAATATATATATAAACCGAACAACAACAAATATATACAACAATGGCAAACACGTTTTGGTTTTGATGAAACAGTTGCATCCAGTATAATAGAGCGTCCAGGTTCGCTATGTAGCCGCGGAGATTTTTTCTACTGGATGCATCCGTTTCTTGTCGTTTTAATGATCGCATGAAAAGATTGCTACAGAAGTGAGCGCTTTTTGACAGTTGTCATTTCTATAACTACCGAAAGGGAGATATTCAGTTCAATTCGATTCAAATCAATTTAGTCGACATGGTGCAATAAAATCGCGCATGTATGTAATACTGTCATAAGTAAACAACATATATAGACGGAAACACATTCCTCTCTTTATACGTTACTCCCATTCATGCTCCTATTTTAGAAATATTTCTTTCAATTTGTTGACAGAGGAAGTCCCCTTTTCTCGTGAAATTATCTCACAAAAAGAAACAATTTTGTTCTTAATACGTTTTTTCTCAGATTGACTGCTTAGCACATACGGAGACTGACGGTTCGATGTTGATATCAATATGAAATTTTAGGAATTGTAAAAAATGTACTCTTGAAAAGAAGGATTTTGGTATATATATACATATATATATATATTTATCTGCAATTTATCGTTCAGAAGACACAGAACGTGACAGACAGACAGGTATTTGGCTATTATATATATAGGTAATTCTTTTCATTTCAACATGTTTTATTACGAATTTAGCACATCGAATGGGCCAAGTGTGGCTTAGTAGTTATCGTTCCGGACTGTGAATCCGAAATCCCTGGTTCGCATCCTGTTACTGTAAAATCGCGCTCTATACATAGGGGACGCTTTATAAGAATGAAGGGAAAATTCGAATAGAAGAGCACAAAACTTCCACCTAGTCTATCAGTTGAAATTTAGGGACGGATAGCGCACATTACTCTTATGTTGCCTTTCGCGAATATCGAAAACAAAACAAAACAAAAACATGGAAAGAAGAAACTGCTTATCTTATTTGGTTAAAAATAATTTTACATTATCATATTTCTACGAAATTAACATAAAAACTCCCAAAATAACTGTTAGTTTAAGGATCAGCTTTATCTTATAAAGGATAAATCTTCAATTTATCGTATTTCTACGACTTTAGCAAAGAGAACCTCTTACAGAAAGATAAAAACAATGAAACTAAAGTATTATGAGATGAAAATCTCGTCGTAATCATTTTTCACTGTCTCTGATCCTAGGAAATGTAGAAAAAAATATCACTACTAATTAAGTCTAAAGCTTGTCAGATGTCAAGAGTCTGTCAGATGTCTGTTTTGAGTTTGTCATAGCTCCAACATCCCTTGTGATACTTAAAAAAAACTGAACGTTAAAAACATCAAGTAGCTAGACAATAATATATATGCTATGGTATAAGTTTAATCTTTATAAGCCTATAACATGAATATTTACTGAATCGACATTTAATCTCATACATTTTGCACCTAAAATATTTGTAATATTAAGCACAACTTTCTAGTCTACAATAGAAACCTTGGTGTATCTCTGTATGCAGTGTACCTTGTGTTAAAGTAACAGAGGTAATGAATGAAATTTAAATTTTTTACTTTATTATAAACACAAATAAGTTAAAGTTTGTTTCGCTGCTGTAAAACATTTAAGGAATTACGAGATTATTTGTTCAGAAAACTGAAAGGTGTGACATATATTATGACATTATTTCTGTCTTAAGTCTTCTAGTATGAGTCAGTGTGTCTTGATGAGGAACAAAAACTAAACGAATCTCATTGTGTAAAGTTACAAGCCATGATTCGTTGTTACGTGGCGCACGTAGTTACTATCGTTACGATTTACATTAACCGTAGTTACTATCGTTACGATTTACATTAACCGTAGTTACTATCGTTACGATTTACATTAACAGGAACGTTAATTTTATCAAAGCATGTTCCATATTAATAACAAAATTTACTAAATTATCATCATGTTAAACCAGGTAGATCTCAAGAGTCCAGAAGTGTGTCTACATAGTTAATATTATTGACTTTATCAGCTACAATTACACGTCACTTCGTGAAACTTATTATCATATCTATAAATGTTAAGAGCTGCTCGAGACAGCCATGAATAATTAGAAACCGAACAAATCTTAATATACTAAATATTGAATAGTATGTAAGACTAAAATTGAAACAAGAAACTAGTATCCAAAATATATCATATATATATATATGTATATATGTGTGTGTGTGTATTTAAGAACCAAAATATATATATATATATAAATACAAAGGACAAAAGTATGTCTTTTTCATTCTTTTGAGGTAAATGAAAAATTGTTTACTATTTTATTTACAGACCATGATATACGTTGAAATACAATAATCCGTATGTTAGTTTTGTTAATTTGATAACAATAAGAATTTATGGCTTGTTTCATCCAATAAAAAAAATTAGTGTAAAAGATAGAGAAGGCTTCTTTGTTTAAAGGAGAATAAGATATTTGAAAGATTAGGTAGAATAAGATACTTTAAACTTAAAGTAGAATACAATACTTTAAAGTTTAAGTAGAATACGATACTTTAAATTTTAAGTAGAATAAGATACTTTAAACTTAAAGTAGAATACAATACTTTAAATTTTAAGTAGAATACGATACTTTAAATTTTAAGTAGAATAAGATACTTTAAAGTTTAAGTAGAATAAGATACTTTAAACTTAAAGTAGAATAATATATTTTAAATTTTAAGTAGAATAAGATACTTTAAAGTTTAAGTAGAATAAGATACTTTAAAGTTTAAGTAGAATAAGATACTTTAATGTTTAATTGTAAAATAAAGTCTGTGCAACTTTCAAGAGGCGGAAGAGAGAAAACATCCTAACGAGATTAGAAAGAAATAACCTGAATAAAAGACTGTAAACATTCTGTAAAATACCAAACATGTCGGTTTCTAACTCACAGGCATTTTTAGAGGAGATCTTAAGTAAACTTTTTCTTCGAAGTTGGGGTACACGCCATCATCAAATTTATACTAATAAGCTCGAATTAATAAAGATAAAAACATGTTTTCTGTAACTTTTTTATTTTATGATCTTTCTTTTAAATAAGATTTCTAAAAATAACTAGTTTTCCAATTCCGAGTTAAGTTATAATTTAATTAGAGCAATTCAACAACTTATGCAATAATCTGATTACTCATGATTTAGAATCGATAATATTGATAATTATGACTGTCCCAATTAATTTTCTCCTGCCAAGAATATAAAGTAATCTATTAGTCAAACACGTTTTGATCCGAAGTAATCGGATTAAGAAAGTGATATTTTTGTTTGTTTTTTTCCTTTTGTAATTTTTTAACGTTTGTTCTTCCAATTAGTAAAATTAGATCAATTTAAGAACTTCTGTATTGTCTTGTGAGATGTGTTGGTATACGAAGATCTGGGTTCTTAGGTTTTTAAGACATCCTGTATTGTTTTGTGAGGTATTCATTGGTATAACATAAAGTCAACTTCGGGTTTTCTAAGGAGTTATGCCTAGTTTGATAAAGTATTCTTTAACATAATATAAGTTAAAAAATTTATTCTCTAAGGTATATTTTACTGTTTGGTGTGATATTTGTTAGCATAAGGTAAATTAAGCTCTTACTTTTAAAGGAAATTTAGCTTGTTTAGTGAGGCATGAGATTAACTGAGCTCTTTATTGTACAACGAACTGCTACATTTGTATTCCAGGTGATTCGTAAGAAATAATAGCAAGTATGTTGTATATTAGGAGCTACATGAAAGCCTTTCGTGATATTACGCAATAAATATTACTTGTACTAGCAAAACAATTACAAAACGTACAGTAATTACCATTTTTACATCAGTATGTTTCAGTAAATAAACCAAGGCACAAGCAACAATTAACAAGAGCAGCCAATGAGATTCAGAGGTATTCGGATAATAATACACATTCATTAGGTGTAGACTTACCAACTTTATGACAACCTGGTCGTTGCCACGCGAACCCTTTTACGGATAAACTCCCATAGATAGTTATCAAAGCCACTCCCCATAGTAGAAACTTGAGCAAGAACCTGCACGTTGCCATGGCTACCCAAACTGTTGCTGGAATGTGAACCTATTATAAACAATAATAACAAAAGAAATTTTACATATGGCGACTGTACATAGCATGTAGTACATACTGATATAAGAACAAATAGTTTTTTAGAGAAATGATCTTACTTGGAAAATCAGACAAGTTCTCAGAAGCGTGTTGAGCTATGGGCAGAGCGATATCAAATGAAGAATATCTAGCTTAGTTAATGCAAACTGTAACTGTACAGAGGAAAATATATTCATATTCTTCTCATGACCACAAAACAGTTCATTACTACCACTCGTATTTTATTGGATTTGCTCAGTTAGAAGAACTCATGCTTGTATGTGGTTTTGTTCGTTTTCATGTTCTAACCCTAAATTTGCGATTATTATTTTTCTTCTGAAAATCACTTTGTATTCAAATACCTGTTTGTCCTGTTCAAAACATAAAGCTGTCATTCTATTGCGTTATGGGTGGTTATGTTTGCACGTATATGTAATAAAGTTTTTCATTGTATTTTGTTAAATAAACAAATAAATGGGTTAGGGTTAAAATTAGAAACACCCAGTGGAAGCAGTTTAATAGCGTTTAGTTCAACCTTTGGCTATTAGAGCTGCTTCAGTTCTTTTTAGGAGAACATTTACTCATGATGATCTTCTCCAACCACTGTTAGAATACGTTGATTAGACTAATGGATAATCGCCATGTTGTATTAACATTTAGAATTGTTCCTCTTCACTCACAATGAACCTTCAACCATTGTTCGAGTTACATAGTGAATGAGACTAATGGATAATCGCCATGTTGTAGTAACATTAGAATTGTTCCTCTTCACTCACAAAGAATCTTCAACCACTGTTAGAATTACATAGTGAATGAGACTAATGGATAATCGCCATGTTGTAGTAACATTTAAAATTGTTCCTCTTTACTCACAATGAACCTTCAACCACCGTTAGAGTTACATAGTGAATGAGACTAGTGGATAATCGCCATGTTGTATTAACACTTAGAATTGTTCCTCCTCACTCACAATGAACTTTCAACCACTGTTAAAGTTACATAGTGAATGAGACTAATGGATAATAGCCATGTTGTAGTAACATTTAGAATTGTTCCTCTTCACTCGCAATGAACCTTCAACCACTGTTAGAGTTACATAGTGAATGAGACTAATGTATAACAGCCATGTTGCAGTAACATTTAGAAGTGTTCCCCTTCACTCACAATGAACCTTCAACCACTGTTAGAGTTACATAGTGAATGAGACTAATGTATAACAGCCATGTTGTAGTAACATTTAGAATTGTTCCCCTTCACTCACAATGAACCTTCAACCACTGTTAGAGTTACATAGTGAATGAGACTAATGTATAACAGCCATGTTGTAGTAACATTTAGAATTGTTCCTCTTCACTCGCAATGAACCTCCAACCACTGTTAGAGTTACATAGTGAATGAGACTAATGGATAATAGCCATGTTGTAGTAACATTTAAAATTGTTCCTCTTTACTCACAATGAACCTCCAACCACTGTTAGAGTTACATAGTGAATGAGACTAATGGATAATCGACATGTTGTATTAACATTCAATATTGCTTCTCTTCACTCACGATGGTCCTCCAACCACTGTTAGAGTTACATAGTGAATGAGACTAATGGATAATCGCCATGTTGTATTAACATTTAGTATTGCTTCTCTTCACTCACCATGGTCCTCCAACCACTGTTAGAGTTACATAGTGAATGAGACTAATGGATAATCGCCATGTTGTATTAACATTTAGTATTGCTTCTCTTCACTCACCATGGTCCTCCAACCACTGCTAGAGTTTCCTGGTGAGATTTATGAGATAATTTCTATGTTATAGTTGCACTATATATTGATATTCTTGCAAAATTAAGAAGTTGCGCAATTTGGCCCATAAAGCGCTTATTAATTAGGTCTTGCATTCCGTCCTCTTTGAAAGTCAGTTTAGTGTTGCTTGACAATTAACGCGCAATGGAGCTTGCGTATGTTTAAATAATACGGATCACATGTTTAAGCGGTCAATTAATAAAAGAAATATTAAGTCAGCTGAAGATCTACTCCATCTAACATTTGAAGAAGAATGAACACATTAAGCAGGTGTTTCTTTTTTTAGTCTAACTCCTGTAAATAAATTCTAACATTGTACTAATTTACTATTTATGATGGACTAAAAACAATATTAACACTCCATTTCTTTTAAGAAGTGACAGAATAAAAAGCACTAAAACCATTATAATTTAGATGTATAAAATGGTTGCGCTAAGCATAAGCAGACTAAGCTCAAGGGGCCCCAAATTACGCGGGTTTTTAAAAAATCAGAACTTTAACTTTTGCCTCTTTTACTCATTTGAAAAATAACGTGTTTACAAATAACGCGATCCAAAAACGCATCACTTAGTAACGGATGAATGTTTAAATATTGCAACACTTCTCAGTTAGGCACGAGTGTGGTGCGCTTGCGCTAATTGGTTGCTAAGGGCAGTATACACATAGTGTGCACGGTTTGAAAAACATACCGGCGTAGTTGGTGTTAATGTGTGATAGGCGCAGTTGGTGTTAATGTGTGATAGACATTATTTTCAAGAAGCGTATTATTATGTGTCGTGTTGGTGTATTTTGGTTTGCGGAAATATTGCAATTAGTATTTTTAGGGGATGAGCGAGTAGGTCCAATTAGTGTTAAGGGCTCCCAGTGAGCTAGCTAGCATCGAAATATCAACCACATTATTATGTGCCCCCAAGTGGCTCAGCTGGAGGTCTTGTGGCCCACGCCACTAAAAACTGGTTTTCGATACTAGTGATGGCCTATTGTGTAACTTTGCGCTTAACAACAAACAAAATTATTTTTCCTACTTAACAATGAGTTAAACAACTTATTCGTATTTTCAAATTTTATCACTGTCTAACAGTATCGGTTTGTTATTCATGTTGAAATTCAAACAGGGACCTGTGAAGAAAAAGAGTTTAAAAAACTAAAGAATTTCCTAATTGTGAGCGATTGTTTGGAATTACAATCCAGTTTTCCAATTTTTGAGAGCTAGAGAAATATATATCTCTTGGCAATCAAACTAAAAACAAAGACTTTCCTAATTGTGAGCGATTGTTTGGAATTACAATCCAGTTTTCCAATCTTTGAGAGCTAGAGAAATATATATCTCTTGGCAATGAAACTAAAAACAAAGACTTTCGCTCTTCTATTTGTTTGAAGCTTAGATTGTTATGAAGTGTTATTTCTACATTTTTCACATAAATTATGTTCTTTCTTGTGAAATCAGTTAGATACATGATGTCCCTTTAGTGATATGAAATAGAACAAGACGCTTAAAACCAGTGCCACTTATGTTCAACCAAACTGATTAGAATGAAACCCACGTCTACTCCTGGTTAAAACAGACGTGCTTTGAAGTTAAAAGCAATGCTTGAACAAGTAATGTTGTACAGGAAATCTTATTTAACAATCAATGAAAGAGTTAAAGTTTCTGATTTCAGAAGCAGACATTTAGAGTTTCCAATACGTATAGTTAGGTCAGACGTAAATGTCGATAGTTTGCATAGCGTTTCATTACCGCCTTATAAAGTCAGCGATCATCCACCGATAGTAGAGAGTTAACAACAATGTGTTTTACCTTGTCGTTCGGGCTCCTTTATAATTTCAGAGAAATATTTACTGCTATATATTTCTTTGTCAAGAAAGTAAGTTTGGATAAGTACGTTAACCACTTCGAAGGGTGCTCAAAAGCTTTAAATACGATTTAACTCTTAACATATGTTTTATTCAACTTCCCAGTAAGTAAAACTGTTAGATAAATAACACATGCAAATACAATTGTATAACAAAAAACCCAGTAACTCAATTTTAAAGCAAATGCACAATAGGCACAAAAGCAAACAAAAAAAAGGCACTGACAAGTAACATTAAAAACGATGTGTTAGCTTCCAAAACACAATAACTCAATTTTAAAGCAAACGCACTTTGGGCAAAAAAAGCGGGAAAAAACCCTAACAAGTAACCTTAAAATAAACTTTTTAGCTGTCAAAACAAAGTAACTCAATTCCAAATCAAACGTTTTTTTAATGAAAAAAAAAACCCATAGAGGTCACCAAATTCAAATGTTCGAATTATTAGACGATTCATTCCAATACTGATCTCCTCAGTACCAGGGTTTTATTATGCAAAAAATACATTTTTTACAGGGAACTGAGAAGATTAGAATAGGGTTTGTAATACATTTTTTACAGGGAACTGAGAAGATTAGAATGGGGTTTGTTTTGGATATTCACGCAAAGCTACACTTGGAAGATCTGCGCTAGCTGAGCATAATTTTCCGCTGATAGATTAGAACGGAGGCGGCTAGCCAAAAGCATCCAACCCGAACTGTTAGGTTATCTTAATCAAATAGTGGGAATTGGCCGTCACTCTTCTATCGCACCTACAGCCCGAAAGTGTAGACCGCGGTTTGACGGCAGCATGATGCGAACTATAAGCACTCAAATTCACAGTCCGGCACCCTAGTCTCTGTGCTATTTCCTGCCCTATTTGAGTAAGGAAAGTTTCAAATCGCGACATTATACTGTACTTGATCATCAAGTAACAACATTATACTGTACTTGATCATCAAGTAACAACATTGTACTGTATTTGATCATCAAGCAACGACATTATACTGTACTTGTTCATTCAGTAACGGCATTATACTGTACTTGATCATCAAGCAACGACATTATACTGTACTTGATCATCCAGTAACGACATTATACTGTACTTGATCATCCAGTAACGACATTATACTGTACTTGATAATCCAGTAACGACATTATACTGTACTTGATCATCAAGCAATGATACTATACTCTACTTGATCTTTAAGCAACGACTATTCTTGTGTGAGGTTTGAGAAAGGATTTTGATACTAATATGTATGTATTTGAAGTTCACACTTAAAACCAAATATTAAGAATATTTGAACCTTTATAAAGTACACACAAAAATACAAAAGTACGCCAAGCTGCGACCTTCATCTTAAGTTTATGGTACATATCCACGTTTTTTTCTTTATCTTTTGGTTTAATTAGAAACACATGAATGATTAGGAGCATTTTGGCAACGTAACAACAAAAACACAGACAAATATAAAAAAATGCATAATACCAAGCTAGAATATTAAAGGTAAAAATACATAAATCCAAATTAAACATTTTAAACAATCAGAAGAGGAAACATAATGTAAGTAATATAAAACTGTCCTCCCCACAAAAGTTGAGACACTTTCATGACATTTATAACTTGTAGCTACCGGAATGTAATTCAACTCCCCAAACATGTGACTAACTAACTTACGAAAGTAGTAACGTGCTCGCGAAGACAGACCAGCTCCCCGTTCCTTTCGTTACACCTCTGATTACAGAAGGAAGGCAGAAAGCAATATTTCAGTTATACAACCTAAGATACTGATAATGGTGAATCATTCTGAGCACAACATCATAAATCAATACGGTCTTTTCTGCAGGACTCTTAGCTCGCCCCCAGGTGTTCCCACACATCAGCAGAGGCGCATGTGTACTTTAGCTACACAGTGATAACGACTTTAGAGATGGGGACACTCCTACTCTGCAATAAACAGCTATGTATATGTTACCCTAGTTTGTAACATTAAACATTAATCACTTGTTCATGTCATAACAATGAAACCTGAATAAGGGTTATAATTATCGAACTACACTCTTGGTACAATTCCCAAAACTAACCCTTATTATTGGTATGTGACCTAGAATCTAACTATCAGTTAAGTTTTGTAACACTTGTTAAGTTTTGTAACACTAGAACGTAACACTTGTTAAGTTAGTAACACCAGAACATAACTATCAGTTAAGTTTTGTAACACTTGTTAAGTTTTGTAACACTAGAACGTAACACTTGTTAAGTTTGTAACACTAGAACATAACTATCAGTTAAGTTTTGTAACACTAGAACGTAACACTTGTTAAGTTTGTAACACCAGAACATAACTATCAGTTAAGTTTTGTAACACTTGTTAAGTTTTGTAACACTAGAACGTAACACTTGTTAAGTTTGTAACACCAGAACATAACTATCAGTTAAGTTTTGTAACACTAACACCTTTCTACTGGTATGTGACCTAACTATCAGTTAAATTATGTAGCACTAAAACACGCACTTGTTATTTTTTGTAACATTATAACATAACACTTGTTAATTTTTGTAGCATTAGACCATAACACTTGTTACGTTTTGTAATATTAGAACATAACACTAAGTTCTAACTTTTGGTAAAGTTTGTACAATGCAACTTATCAATTACTTAAGTTGTGACTCTAGAAGTGAACTATTGGTTCAGTCTATGATTCGAAAACATATTTATTGGTTATGTTTTGATACTAATTTCCAACAATCTGTAAAAATTGAGACCCTATAACTTTATCATTGAGTAATATTATGCTGAACAACTGACTAAATTTGTGACACTATAACTGAACTGTTGAATCGTTTTTGTCTCGCTACAACCTACCTATTGATGGCTGGAGACGGCTTGAATGGGTAATGAAGAAAAACTTTAATATAAGTTTAACATAACAGCAAATGTACAACGTTTCGACAAGGTTTTGTCATCATCATGTCTCCAGCCATTATTAGTCTCAAAGTGGGTTCCTCGTCACCGAATTTGAACCTAACTATTGGTTGAGGTTTGTGACTATAACTTAAGTTCTAGTTACGTTTCTGACTTTATGTGTAATGTTTTGTGCCACTAGTAAATATCTCACTGTTGAGGCTATGACAAGTAACATTAAAAACATTAGGCTATGACTTTATAACTTAACTTCTAGTTAGGTTTCTGACTCCAGAACAACTAATTGTAAAGTTTTGTACCACTAAAACATAACTAATTGTTGAGGCTGTAACTTTATAACCTAACTTCTAGTTACGTTTCTAACTGCAGAAAATCACTAATTGTCATTTTTTGTGCCACTAGGGCAACTAATTATTGAGGTTCCAACTCTGTAACTTAAATGATATTAATTTATAATTAAGTCTGTGACTCCAGAATACAATTATTTGTTGAGGTTGTATGACTCAAGAACCTGATTATATCAAGTTTTCAGTTCTGGTACCTAACTGTTGGTTAGGTTTGTGACAATAGAATCTGATTATTAGTAATAGTTATTACTCTAATGTTTAATTATTGACTAACTTTCTAAATCTAGAACCAAATGACTGTTAAGTTTGCAACTCTAGAACCTAACTAGTAATTGAGCTTGTAACTACAGAACTTAGCTAGCGATTAAGTTTGTAAGTATTGAACCTAACTAGTAATTAAGCTTGTAACTACAGAACTTAGCTAGCGATTAAGTTTGTAAGTATTGAACCTAACTAGTAATTAAGCTTGTAACTACAGAACTTAACTAGCGATTAAGTTTGTAAATATAGAAAATAAATAGTACTTAAGCTTGTAATTACAGATCTTAACTAGTAATTAAGCTTGTAACTACAGAACTTAACTAGCGATTAAGTTTGTAAATATAGAAAATAAATAGTACTTAAGCTTGTAATTACAGATCTTAACTAGTAATTAAGCTTGTAACTACAGAACTTAACTAGCGATTAAGTTTGTAAATATAGAAACTAAATAGTACTTAAGCTTGTAATTACAGATCTCAACTAGTAATTAAGCTTGTAACTACAGAACTTAACTAGCAATTAAGTTTGTAAATATAGAACCTAATTAGTAATTATATGTGTAACTCTAGACAATAACTATTGATTACGCTTGCATCCACAGAAAGTAACTAGTGGTTAAATTTGTAACTACACAATCTAACTAGCGACGAAGTTTTGAACACTGGAACCTAACTAGTGATTAAACTTGCAACTATACAACCTAACTAGCGATTAAGTTTGTAAACCTAGAACCTGACTAGTGATTACATTTGCATTTATAGAACCTAACTAGGGATTAAGTTTGTAATTGTAGAACATAACTGACGGCTTTAAGACTTCTCTTCTGGAAAGAGACAACAGAAGTTTTTTTATTTTTACCTTTCATTTTTCTTTATGTTTATTAGTCTTTTATAACTATTTTCAACGTTAGTTTTAATCTTTTTTTAGTTTTATCTACTTAACATTTTCTTATTAAGCGATACAATATCTTTGTTTTACTTTATTAATAGTTAGTCTACTTTCCCTTGACATTTTTTCTTTTTTAAACAACACCTTTCTAATCTCTTTAGTATCTAGCGTTCTTGATTCTTGTTGTACTGCACAATGAAAATGAGTCACACCTGCAACAAACCTTTGGAAGCTGATCCAAACACTTCCGGGTTGTCATGTGGTCTATCATGACGTCATTCCATCTTTTCCCACATTTCACTTTGCTCGGCGATTAAGTTCATAGCTGTAAAACCTAACTAGTAATTCAGTTTGCAACTCTAGAAAACAGCTAGTGATTAAGTTGTAACTCCAGAAATTTGCTAGAAATTAATGTAATTTTATAACATAACTAGATTTACGTTTTAAATTCTGGAACTTAACCAGAGATTAAGTTTAACACTTTAAAATTCAACTACCAATTAAGTAGGTAAACCTAGCTATTGATTAAGCGTATAATTGTAGAGCTTAACTAGACATTAAGTTTGCAACTCTAGAAATTAACTAGTGATTAAGCTTGTAACTCTGGAACCTAACTACTGATTAAGTTTTTATCATAAGACCTAAATAATAATTAAGTTTGTGACCCTATAATTTAGCTAGTGATGAAGTTTGTAACTCTGGAACCTAACTAGCGATTAAGTTAGTAACTCTAGGACGTAAACATTGGTTAATTGTTGTATTTTAGAAACCAAACGTTTTTGCGTTTGTGATACCAAAATCAAACTATTTACATCATAAATTTTTAAATTCTTTTTACGCGATGCTTGATTTTAATAATTACATTTAAAATGGAAAAAAAAATTAGTCTACTGTAAACTAAAACCTAATGTTATTTAAGTTTGTCACACCAGAATCGATACATTTATTACATTTGTGAGTATTTAATCTAACTATTGATGCGAGAGTATAACTATTTGATTTGTTTGTAACACTAGATTATGGCTACGTTCAAACACTGGAATCCAACTGTTAACTAAGTTTGTATCATTATATCTGTACTCCAAGTTAAATATTTGACAATAGATTTGTGATGGTGTAAATCATCGTTGGGTTATTTTTCACACAAAAGTATAATTGTTAGTTGAGATTGAATTTTTGATACTGAAATTGAAATAATAATTAATTATGTGATTAGCTTTCTTGCATAGAACCAAATTATCAGCTAACTTTGTTACATTGAACTAACTATTGGTGAGGTTTGTGATATTGCAAGAAAACCATTGCAAAAGGCTTGCGACACAAGATCCCAGCTATTATCTAAATTTGAAATAATGGAAACCAACTATTGTCTATCTCTGAAATTTGAACCTACCTATTCTTTGTGTTGGAAATATTTAAGCTTAACTATTGTTTATCTCTGAAATTTGAACCTACCTATTCTTTGTGTTGGAAATATTTAAGCTTAACTATTGTTTATCTCTGAAATTTGAACCTACCTATTTTTTGTGTTGGAAATATTTAAGCTTAACTATTG
>NW_013665878.1:2735-22512 GCF_000517525.1 Limulus polyphemus | reverse complement strand
TATCTAGCTACTGTCTATCTAGAAAATACTTAAACCTAAATAATGGTTCCTAGCTATTGTCTATCTACAAAATACTTGAACCTAAATAATGGTATCTAGCTACTGTCTATCTAGAAAATACTTAAACCTAAATAATGGTACCTAGCTATTGTCTATCTACAAAATACTTGAACCTAAATAATGGTATCTAGCTATTGTCTATCTACCGAATACTTGGATCTAAATAATTGTACCTAGCTATTGTCTATCTACCGAATACTTGGATCTAAATAGTGGTACCTAGCTATTGTCTATCTACAGAATACTTGGATCTAAATAATGGTATCTAGCTACTGTCTATCTACAAGATACTTGGATCTAAATAATGGTATCTAGCTACTGTCTATCTACAAGATACTTGAACCTAAATAATGGTTCCTAGCTATTGACTATCTACAAAATACTTAAACCTAAATAATGGTATCTAGCTATTGTCTATCTATAGAATACTTGGATCTAAATAATGGTATCTAGCTACTGTCCATCTAGAAAATACTTAAACCTAATTAATGGTACCTAGCTATTGTCTATCTACAGAATACTTGAACCTAAATAATGGTATCTAGCTACTGTCTATCTAGAAAATACTTAAACCTAAATAATGGTATCTAGCTATTGTCTATCTAGAAAATACTTGAACCTAAATAATCTAAAAAATACTTGAACTTAAATAAACTAAAAAAATACTTAAACCTAAATAATGGTAACTGGCTATTGTCTATCTAGAAAATACTTAAACCTAAATAACAGTACCTAGCTATTGTCTATCTGTAAAACATTTGCACCTAATTATAGTCTATCTTTAAAATAATGAAACCTAACTATTGTTTAGATTTGAGATACGTGAGCCTAACTATTGTGTATGTTTGAAACAACGAAACGTAACTATTCTCTGTCTTCAACCCTCTATTGCACGCATTATGAAAATACGACGGGAAAATGTTTTCTTTGAATTTCTTACTTAAATTGGTCTATATTGCGCAAAAAAAAATGTTTTTGTGGAATACATTTTGGTAAACTATAAATGGTTACGTTGCCTAAAATTAACATTGTTCAATTAAAGAACCAACAAAAATAATTCCATGGTCTATCTAGATTATTGCCTGGACGTAAGAGCATTCAACAACAGAACTGAAACATTTGTGTGTGTATCAAGCAACAAAGACAGATTTATTATGTGTACATTACAGTGTGCAATAGAGGATCATTTTGTTTAAAACTAATTATTGCCTTTCCTTAGACTAATTACTCTCCGTCTTTAAAATACTGGAAACTAACTATTGTTTGTTTACCTTTGAAACCTCACTATTGCCTCTTTTTGAAAATACTGAAATCTACACTACAAAAAATTCCGTAAAAATACATGCAACTAACCATTATTTTTGAATGTTAAAAACCGCAATTTATTAAAATAACGCGAAAAATAGTATAAAAATAAATATATATTTTCAATTTTACTAACATTATCCGTGAATTGTTTAAGTGTACAGAAACATTTTTCAAACCAGTGTCATATCCGTTGAAACTTGTTTGTTTGTAAGTAAGCACAAAGCTACACAATGAGCTATCCGTGCTCTGCCCACGACGGGTATCGAAAACCCGGTTTCTAGCGCTGTAAGTCCCTATTGAAATTATTTACAATAATTTATTAGCAAAAAGGCGGCATTTTTTAAATTAAAAGTGAAATGCGATACTTAAGCCTATCTTTTTGTACACAGTAGCGTTTTGAATACTAAAATTAGTGCTGTGACTCCGACCGTGCAGCTGACCTGACCGAAATTTACTTATATATATATATAAATAAAACATGTTTTAAACATATAAGCTGTCTTTAAAAATGAATACTTGAAGTTTTTTATGATTAAGAACTTGTATATGATGTGTTCATTTGAGATATAAGCCTGCAACAATCTTTTTTCTGATAAAGGCCGTATTATTTTCATAGTAATAGTATGATAAAGATGATCCCGAAGAAGAATTAATATCCATCTAAAAATGCTCTCATAATCTGGTCGTACATTTATAAGAACTATTCGCCTTTAAATTAAAAACTGCTTATGTGTTCTTAAAAGTGACTCAGGAAAAAATTGGCAAATGTTCAGTTGTTATACCCATACGTCACGATTGTAGGAGAAACAATCAGAGGATTTCGGCATTAATTCAAAACGTACATACTTAATTACGTAAGCTAATATTAAAAAACAAAAAACAAAAACAAATAGGCCTGGCATGGCCAGGTGGTTAGGGCGCTCGACTCGCAATCTGAGGGTCGCGGGTTCGATTCCCCGTCACACCAAACATGCTCGCCCTTTCAGCCGTGGGGGCGTTATTAAGTGGCGGTCAATCCCACTTTTCGTTGGTAAAAGAATAGCCCAAGCGTTAGTGGTGGGTGGTGATGACTAGCTGCCTTCCCTCTAGTCTTACACTGCTAAATTAGGGACGGCTAGCGCAGATAGCCTCGTGTAGCTTTGCGCGAAATTCGAAAACAAAACAAAAAAAATGAGAAAACCTTTACGTAGAATTAACGATGGGACTACTTTCGGCTTCTGATGCAATATAGTCACAAATGCTGCAGGAAACGTGTATGGAAGCCATTTTGTATTGGGGAGACGTTGGAGTAGAAGCGTTGCTGCACACCCAAAAAAGTGAAAAACAGAAATAGCCCAAGTAACTTAGGTTTGACAACTCTGCTCAGGACACATCTCCGTTTTCAGACGTTTCTATAGCTTTAGAGTACTGAATTAATTAATTATTATCAATAATACTATTATTAATATCATTATTATTAGCGGAATCTATGTGTCACGAATCAAGCTTTAGATCAGGATAGGTATGCTTGTCATTTTAAAATTTACTGTTGATGTTTTTCAGTACTTGAAGAAATACCTTTATGATTTTCAGTGCAATATTTTTAACGCTTTAGTTTTTTCATGTTATAACTTGACTGTATTTTCCTGCCTCGTGTTGATTCGCCCATGTGTCAGAGGGGTGTGTTTATAGCATAACAAGAACCTGTCGTGTTTTTCATTTGCATTTTATTCAATGAACTTTACTGTATTTGACTCGAGGAAACAGTCGGGTGATATTTCGAGTACATATATGGAAGCTTTGAATAACATGTGAGTTTTTAATGGTTTAGTTTTTTCCCATATGTTTTTTTCTCTTTTAGATATTTTAACAGGTATATTTGTCTGCCAAGTGTTGTAATTGATTTTGATTTATAAAACAAACTGGATTGCGGTTCTCCAGGATCAGAGTTGGAGACCACTGGACTATAGAAAGTGTTGCAATGCTGTTAGTTTTAGGATTAGCCCCTTCTCTGTTGACTAATGTATAAAATTTGTCTTAATTAAAAACTTGGCATACACAATTCAAGACGTTTACATGTAAATATTCTTTGTTAATTTGTTTGTATTAGAGCAACCCCGCAGTGGGTTATCTAGTGTCCACCGCGAGGAATCGAACCCCGGATTTTAGTGTTGTAAGTCCGTAAACTTACCACTGTCCACTGGGAGGACTTTAAATATTGTAGAACATTCTTTTGTAACTTCAAAACGTACGTAGATCACTGTACAGTTCACAAAAGTGAAGCATGAAACCTTTTCATGTGGTTTGTCAGTTTGTAAGCGGAATTCACCGAATACAATACATTCAATAGTCATGTTTATATAGATGATGAAGGCCCCCATTGGCACAGCGGTATGTCTGCGGACTTACAACGCTAGAAACCGGGTTTCGATACCCGTGGTGGGCAGAGCACAGATAGCCCATTGTGTAGATTTGTGCATAATTACAAACAAACAAACAGATGATGAAGGGTATTCTGTCAACGCAGAAACAACTAATGAATTAAGTTGTGTTATGTGGATAAACCATTTAAAGTGTTTCTGTGTGTAATTGAAAAAAAAGAAAAAAAACCTTGAAATATATAATAAAACCATTGTTTTTTGTGAATTAACCATTTATTTCAAAATATTTTTTTGTAGATTCACTGTTTTGTTTTGTTTGTTTTTGAATTTTGCGCAAAGCTACACGAGAGCTATCTGCGCTAGCCGTCCCCAATTTAGCAGTGTAAGACTAGAGGGAAGGCAGCTAGTCATCACCACCCACCGCCAACTCTTGGGCTACTCTTTTACCAACGAATAGTGGGATTGACCGTCACATTATAACGTCCCCACGGCTGAAAGGGCGAGCATGTTTGGTGTGACGGGGATTCGAACCCGCGACCCTCAGAGTACGAGTCGAGCGCCCTAACCACCTGGCCATGCCGGGCCAGATTCACTGTGAAAAAAAAACTCTAGGAACAGATGCATAAAAATCATTAAATGTGGACTAAACATTAATTAAAAAGTGTTTCTTTGTGGAATTACACTAAAAAACAATTGAAATACATGGGCAAATAATTATTTTATGTGGAACAACCTTAATTTAAGGGAGTTACACTGTAAAGAATGTGACTGTTAGTTTAGGGTAAAAAGAACAATAGCCAAGCTGCCAGACCTTTTACCGTAAAAATAAGTTCAGAACCTAAAATTAATTCACGCTATCTTCAGTTAAGTTCATAACAATTAATCGTTAAATTTGCTTAGATTTACTTTAAAATAACTGTTTTATTCTGAGTATTTTTACTGTTATTCTGCAAGGAAATAATTTTCTGTCTTCAAAATACTGTTACATGACTATTTTATTTCTTCAAAATACTGTTACATGACTATTTTATTTCTTCAAAATACTGTTACATGACTATTTCTATTTCTTCAAAATACTGTTACATGACTATTTTCTGTCTTTAAAATACTGTTACATGACTATTTTCTGTCTCTAAAATACTGTTACATGACCATTTTCTGTCTTTAAAATACTGTTACATGACTATTTTCTGTCTCTAAAATACTAGTACATGACTATTTTCTGTCTTCAAAATACTGTTACCTGACTATTTTATTTCTTCAAAATACTGTTACATGACTATTTTATTTCTTCAAAATACTGTTACCTGACTATTTTATTTCTTCAAAAATACTGTTACATGACTATTTTATTTCTTCAAAATACTGTTACATGACTATTTTCTTTTTTTAAACACTAGAATATAACTATTGCTTATCTTTAAAACCTAACTAATATCTATCATTAAAATACTAAACCTAACTATTTTTGACTTTTAAAACAACAGAATCTAACAATTGTGGTCTTTAAAATACTGAATCTAACGATTTTCTACCTTTAAAACAATATAATTTAACTACTGCCTGTCTTTAAAATACTGTAGCCTAACCATTGTCTATCCCTAAAGTACTTAATCTAACTATTGTCTGTCTTTAAAATACCGAACTTAACTATTTTCTATCTTTTAAATACTGGAACCTAACTATTATCTATGTTTGAAATATTAGAACTTGATTACTGTTACCTTTATCACACTGACAACTAACCATTTTTCCACGTTTTACAACAATAGAACTTTGTTATTGGCTAATTTTGCAACACTAGAGCCTAAGTTTTGTGACAGTAGAATTACTTATTGGTTATGATTGTGGCATTATAGAATGATTATGTATTAATTAGACTTGTAATACTAAAAATCAAAGTACTGGTAAAGGCTGTGATTCTAAACCCTATTTATTGTCTATGTGTTATGACAGTGGAACATAACTATTTTCTAAGTATGTAAAAGTTAGATTTTGTGATACATAGCCTTATCTATGATTAAGTTTCAACAAATGAAACCTAACTATTAACTAAGATTTTGGATAGTATAACACAATTACTTGTAAGAAAAAAAACCTAAGTATTGGCTAAGTTTGAAAGTAAACGCTATTAACTAGTTAGATTTATGTATAGTTAGAAATAGTTAAATATTACTGTGGACAATTTTCAATGCTGTTTTTCTGTACAGTTTTCCGTCGAAGACTTTGATATGGAGTTGAAACTTCACAAAAAATACAGATTCTAACTTCCTTAGAGATTATAGTAGTTTCATTATCATTGCCATAAGTTAAATATATAAGTTTTTAATTCCAGAACGTTGCATCATCTGGCTACTTGGAAAGAACATTTTATATATTACGTTAACATTTTATTACAAACTCTCTCTAATAGAAACTTCAAACTATGTATCCGACTACTTATCTGTCTATATTATATTTATACATTTACAGAGTGTTCCAGAAGTCTGGTCCCTTAGGGAAATAAGGCTTTTTACCTAATTGGTTCGATGTGCTGTCCCTGAAGTCTCTTCCTTCCTATGGGGCCAGACTTGTAGGACACCACGTATATTTATTTGTCACAAGCAAGCCTGATATCTATACCTTACCTATACATCTTTTTTGTCTATTTACCATATAGCTGCGTCTATACTTAACAGCACATCATTTTATAAACTTCAGTTATTAGCGTGCTGGGAAATCCACCCAATTCTAATTAACTGTGTGCGCTTCTACCCCGCCTTAACGCATAATTTTTTAGCATGATTAAGTTCTTCAAAACACTTGTTTGATAATTTAAATACGGCTATTATAATTAACTACGCTCTGACATAAAAAAATCTAAAAATAGTACATACAGTATATACATAAAGTTATCATTACTTAAAGTAATGAGATCACAAAATCCGAGAAGTAAATATAATTTCGCGAATGAATAAACGAAAATAGATATCTTTAGAAGTTTTGTTTGTAACACAATGTTTCTGCAAAAGCGTAATGTTTGTAACACAATATTTCTACAAAAGCGTAATTTGTTTTTGTTCACGCGATGCGTATTTGAATTTCAAGTATCCAAATAATATTTATTTGTTTGTTTATAGTTAAGCACAAAGCTACACAAAGAGCTATCTGTGCTCTTCCCACCACGGGTATCGAAACCCGGTTTCTAACGTTGTAAGTCCGCAGACATACCGCTGCACCACTGGGGGGCTCCAGATAATAAATTATGATAATACGAACATACATTCGTTTTAATCTGCAAATGATTTTGTTTTAGTGTTTTGCATGACGTTTTATAAGTAATAATAATCTGTTGGAACTGTTTAAGTAAAAAACATATTCAAAACTCAAACGGGATGGATAATAATGGCACGCAAACAGATTTACTCATGTATCAGGCTCTCTCCGAAACAAATTTAGCTAACTTGTTTTGAGGTAATAGTTTATAAAAAAAATATTGATATAGTTTTACACATAAAAATGTCCTTTTTGGTTCTTTATAGTAAATGTATGACAGTCGGCCATGTTTACAGGAACTTGGCCTAACAGCCACTAAATGAATTTAATACCATTCACAGTAAATTGCCATAATCTTATATACGTTCTTGTTGTTATTTATTTTCATCATACGCAGAGGTACAGAGGGTTGAAAACGTTATATTAAAACGATTTTGAATATGCAACTCAGCGAGTATCGTGACAACCACTTCCGATATAAAGTCATGGTAGAACGGCATCTATTGAAACTATATATATTTGACTTTATTTGGCGTTCGTAGGTGGTGTGATGCCACCAGACATTGATTATTTTGGAAAAGTTATGTAACAGCCCTTTCCGACACAATATATTTATACACTTAGTTCATAAATATGTGTTCAGATCGGGAATTTAGATTTTCCAAGATAGGGATATCCTTTTTACTTAATATCATTCGAAAACAAATAATTATGAATCGCTTTGGGACGCCAGGACCATTCATAAAGAGGCCTGCAACAAGTCATATTTCAGCTTTGGTAGGTAAAAGGCGACATTTTGTGATATGATAATCCACGAACCTAAAGGTCAGTGATACAAGCCGTCGCGTGTTTCAGTACGCAGCCCCCCCCAGTAGCATAGCGGTATGTCTGCGGACTTACAACGCTAGAAACCGGGTTTCGATACCCGTGGTGGACAGAGCACAGATAGCCCTCTGTGTAGTTTTGTGCTTAACTTCAAACAAAGAAACAAACCCATTACGCAACATAATCAAGAACGATCTCCGTCTGGAAAAGCGACAAAAGTCACATGTACACAAATTTTTTTCACTACATGCCTCTTCAATCGTCGCATGTCCCAAACAACTTGAGGATGAAACGTGCATTCATGCTATTCAATATGAAAAACACACCTCCTTGTCAAGCCGCTGGATTTCTGTGCGAGAGGACTGTTAAAAGGGGCACTGGGAAACTGCCTTCGTCTTACACGAGATAGTTTATGGAAACCATCATAGATAAAGGGCGTTCTTTGGTATGTGACAATTTAATGACGAATTCTTTTACAATGAGAACTACGCTGAAGGGTTATAGTCAAGATGCACGGACGTCAGAAAGAGCATGGACAAGCGTGACATGAGCAGTAACGATGTGGTGAGGCTCCAAAATAATCTTAATATAATGTACTCAGCCTTTCTACATTATGGATGTTTTCAACTTTTGGTTCAGTCTAAGTTATATACCCTCATATGTTTATCTGTTCCTCTGTTTTTAAATATATAACATAGACACTACCTCCTGCTACTCAGCACGTTTGTAGACTTCATAGCTTGATAACAACTTAAGGAGATATGTTCAACTGTACGTAAATTACGGTCAAAACCTAAAAACAATACTAAAGGTTTGTTAATTTATTTTCTAATAAGCTATAGTAATAGGTTAAGTTTATGTGAAGCCTTTAGTTTCAAGTGAAGCTGCTCCAAATCTACATGTTATGCCAATTGCTCTCGAAATTTTTTAATCTGCATTTTCAAGTGAAGCTGCTCCAAATCTAGAAAGTTATACCAATTACTCTCCAAAATTTTTAATCTGCATTTTCAAGTGAAGCCTTTCTCCGTCCTTAGACTTAACCATATGCACTCCAAGATTCTATAGCTGTAGTTAAAAGTGAAGTCGCTCTATATTCTCAAATATATACCAAAGATGCTCCGCTCCCAGTGGCTCAGCGGTAAGTCTGCATACTTACGACGCTAGAAATTGGGTTTCGATATCCTTGGTGGGCAGGGCATAGACAGCCCACTGTGTAGCTTTGCGCTTAAAAGCAACCAAATCATAAAGCCCGAAAAATACTCCACACTTCTAAACTGCTGTTTCAAGTCAAGCCGCTCCATATCCTCAAACGTATACCAAATACATTCCAAAACTCTAAACCTGTAGTTATAAGTAGAGCCGCTCTACGTCTTCAAATTTATACCAAAAATCCTCAGTCCACTTCGCATGAAACTTACAGATTTAAGTGAAGTCATTCCAGATTGGCAAGACCTATCTATTCAAATAACTTCACTTTAAATCCTTATAGTTGTTGATTCAGATTATTTAATTATAAATTAAAAATCACAATTTCAAATCTGTGAAATTAATTTTTTGCTTTTATGTGACCTGAGAGAAAAAAAAAACACTAAATGCACTAACTCTACATTTTTGGCGAATCAAACCTGTTATGTTTAAAGAAAGCTAAGCGTTTCGGAATCATTAAGTCCTAAAAAGGAAACTGCTAAACATTTTCTCTAAAACAACTTAAAATTTCTGGTAAGTACTATAGATTTTATGCTAGATTTAAAACGAAATTGCTTATCATACGGGCCCGGCATGGCCAGGTGGTTAGGGCGCTTGACCCGCAATCTGAGGGTCGCGGGTTCGAATCCCCGTCCCACCAAACATGCTCGCCCTTTCAGCCGTGGGGGCGTTATAATGTGCCTGTCAATCCCACTATTCGTTGGTAAAAGAATAGCCCAAGAGTTGGCGGTGGATGGTGATGACTAGCTGCCTTCCCTCTGGTCTTACACTGCTAAATTAGGGACGGGTAGCGCAGATAGCCCTCGTGTAGCTTTGCGCGAAATTCAAAACAAACAAACAAGCTTATCATATGTTTTATAATGATAAATTCAGTACAGGTAGCTTTAAAGCTCATTTTAGAAAAGAGACAATATTACGTTTTCAATCTCATTTAACGAAGCTTAAAAAGTAAGAGTTATGGATTGTTTTCAAATTTGGATGTTTACTAAATACGTTAAGACGAGTTCCTTCATTTCCTGATAAACAATGCTTTCACGCACGTGCTACCTCTTGTTCTCTCACGGTAACGTACAATTTGTTTAAAGATATTGGCGATAGACGTTTACGCATGATTTTCTGAATAGTTTATGAATTTGCTAATCCAATATTTGAATAACAATTTTGAAATTATTTCCGCTTACCCTGAAATCTTTTGTTAATACGTGATAATTGAATATAATTTAGAATATTCTAATTTTAACCAAAAACATAGTTTAATTTCGTTTTCTTTTCAAACTAAACTTTTCGTAACTTTTAGGAGAATTTACAGGATGGTATTATCTAAACATATACGAGAAGAAACAATCCATCTCCATCTGATCTATATTTTCATACATCCGAAAAAACTCCGCAAACATGATGTTTTGATATTAGTACATCTGTTTCCTGTCTGTCTATCTATCTATCTAACGAGAAGAGCTCGTAAAAACGATATATAAACCTTGATGATATTTTAAAACTTTCAGGCAATAAGGCCAAAAAAAAAAATATGTAGAGTCCTATTTCTACACATTCCTTTTATTAATAGTTTGTCCAAAGTTTTATGTGTTAATTCTTTATGTGCGTACATATCCCTTTTATTAATAGTTTGTCCAAAGTTTTATGTGTTAATTCTTTATGTGCGTACATATCCCTTTTGTTAAGAGTTTGTCCAAAGTTTTATGTGTTAATTCTTTATGTGCGTACATATCCCTTTTATTAATAGTTTGTCCAAAGTTTTATGTGTTAATTCTTTATGTGCGTACATATCCCTTTTATTAATAGTTTGTCCAAAGTTTTATGTGTTAATTCTTTATGTGCGATGCTTTATATTTATGGGCTTATTGTCTAAAAGTTGTTTATATATATTCAGAGAAAATGCAAATAAAAAAATCTAATAATTTGGTTTATATAATTTAAGAGATAAGCGAAATGTATTAATACTAACTTGTCTTGAAAGATATGATATTTAACTGCACATTGAAAACTACTACAGATATACGCGTGTTGACATTTACTTTAATGGGGAAAACTTTTAAACTTCAGATCAGGGTTTGTAGTCGGTACCAGTACTGGCTTACATTATATCATATGTTGAGAATGATATCTGTTATCGCATGTCCTATCTTTAGAGTTCTGACCCAACGTCTCCTCTGGTATTTCAGCTTCACTTTTCACAGTCATACTTCAGTCGACAAGCGAATCTCACCGTGAAAATCGGCAATAGCATGAAATATGGGAAACTGGAGATTCCCACGCTCTGGAAGAGAACGTGAATATGCTTATGTGACTGATTGCACGTTAGATAGGTGCGTGCGTGATTAACCCTTAGCATGCGGGCAGATCAGACTGCGCATGTCACGAAGTTTTAGTGAGTTACATTCAAAATTTAATTAAACTACTTAATTATCATGGTATACGAACAAACTTGATATCAAACCATAGATAATAAATCAAATTTTAATATTATATAAGTTTTAATTTTATAAGGAAATACTGAAAAACAACCTCAAATTCCCCTAGTGTGAGAATTTGGATATTTGTTCTTGAGCCGTCTACTCTTCTGGATTTTTCGCCCACCCCCTAGAAAAGTAAGTAATGTAACGTAAAATATTCTATATAATTTCTTCATGATATTCTGAAGCTATATTTTTATATTCATCAATATTATGGGACTAAAGAGCAATCAATAAAAATTCATAAACCACTTTCCACGCCTACCTTTGACATGTTCTAATTTACAATTTGCTAATAGATTTTTTTCTGAGGCGGACTCCCATTAAATCTATAATCAATAGAAAGCCTAGATTTTAACTGCTTCATTGCCACAGTCGCCATACCACGTGGACTTACAGAAAATTAACAATTTTGTTTGATGTGAAAAAATATCCCCACAAGAACACACTGGGAAGAATAGTTGAATTTCTAGTCACATGATTAGAGATGCTGGAGTACCGGTAACGATGCCGACAACTTGGCACCACCGGTACTATTGCAAAATCTGCTTCAGATGAATATCTATAATAAGATATTAATTATTTCAATAGTTTTAATATTTACTCAGTTTGGCCTAAAATAACTCGGGAAATTGATTCTATATCTATCAAAACTGCAGGCAAGTTTGAGACAATTTTAAAATATACCGTTTTATACACACATGCACTGTATTCCTGGCTGTATTTTTGTTCTTTAATACCTCTCCATCTTAACTTTCTTGATAACAATCACACTAGACCGCAGGGGTTTTGCCCTACATTTTTTTTTATTATGCTATTGTGGATTAAATTTCGCAATGGACTATGTTAGTGGAATGTGTGTGTGTTGGGGATATTCTATAGTCTGGCACTATTTTTATCTTGAAGGTTAGTCGTATTCGCTTCATTGCCTCGCCCCCTTTGGCGTTTAACAACATAATATTAAATTATATGTCTCATGATGTGTCTTATTAATTCTGGTCGTTAAAGAACCTTTTTTTAACGTTTAATAAAAATGTTCAATCCAATATTCTAAACACTGGTATCTCTAAAAACCCTTTTTTCTCAAGGATATTTTGTCTCAGATAGTTTAACAATGTTTTTTGTGATGTATACTTTATAAGCTCGACAAATTTCAATAAAACCTTTATGTTGGCATGCTAAACATTTTAATTTTTTTTAAAATAAAGAACAAGACCAGTCTCTAAAGAAATGTTTTCAACATAAAAATGGGATACCGAAAACATTGTGACTTTTCACGTAATTGAAGGATTAAAGCCTTTCATTCACAACTAAGCTATTCAAAGTACTTCAATAAAGTGTTGCGTGAATGAATTATCTCTATCTGCATAGTAGGATAGTGAGGAAAATAAGAATACAAGCATGCATGTCTAAAGAGATAGTGGTACCACTTTTTTCTTTTACTATAATCTATTACAGTGTTTTCGGTAAGTTTTCTAGAAAAATAATGTTTTTACCAAAACTTAAAACTAGTTGATTTGTATCGTATAGATATGATTTAAAGCAAATTTATTAAACTAAAAACACTATAAAAAGATTTAATCACCCCATTGATGACTGGAAAGATGTTAAAAGGTTTAATTATTTAGATTTTAAATTAATCCCTTCCATATCAGGCTTTTTTTGTGTAGAAATAATCTAAAAAAGTCAGCTTTTTTTTCGTTTCGCTTTTTGATAGTCTATTGTAATACATGATAGCATGCGAATATATTCGGGCAAATGGTTAAAACTAAGCGAGAAATTCGGGCAAATATGTTTTTAAACATGGCTGGCTCCCGTGTTATATCGGACAAATCAAGGAAGGAGTTTATCTGAGAAAATGACAATTTAGATAATTTCTTAGCTGAATCTCCCATTTTTGATTAAGGTTGAGAAGACAGATTTATAAAAAAAAACTTAGATAATATATTCGTTAGGCCAGTACCAATGTTTAAGACAACTTACTTCATTAATATATTTAATTTACTGATTCAATTACTGGGCAGCCACATTCTTATTAATATCATACATACAGTAACTATGAAATTGAAATATATAACCTTATGTCTTTTATGCACACATAGGCTAAGCGGCCAGGTCAGAGATCCATTGGGTTCAAGAGTAACAACTGTCGGTAATTTTAAACTTTGAACAACCGCTTCTTAATAGTTATGATATTCCATTAGGCCTGGCGTCAGTAGGGACTAGGTGGGTTTGTTTACTACACAATGGGCTATCTGTGCTCTGCCCACCACGGGTCTCGAAACCCGGTTTCTAGCGTTGTAAATCTGCAGACATACCTCTGTGCCACTGCAACAAAAAACCCATGCTTATTACATCTAAATTAATAAAATATCGTATTCTGATGTGATTAAAAAAATCTAAATATTTTCTGTTGTGTTTGAAAATAAATCTGCATATTTTTGATCTATAAATGAATCAGAAACGGTATTTAAGTGGGGAAGCCCAAAAATTAAAATTTAAAAATGTTTGTGTGACTCTTTTTTTTTTTCTTCTACAAATTACCCATTCTGTTGTTTTATAGATCTAAAGTTTTTGCCCAGGTTAAAACCCAAACATAACTATAACTACTCTCATTCTGATCCTTATAAATGTTACATTTTCCCTACCAACTTAGGAAAGATGAAGCCAGGTTTGGTACTTACACAACCAATAGGAAAATTACTTTATAATGACTAAAGCACCAAACAGTATTAGGTACAATTATTTTGGCATGTTATACGAATTTCTGTTAGTAGTATAAAATTATAGCACCCCACTTACTGAAGAAGAGCTTTTACCTTTCGTATATATATATATATATATATATATATTAGCTGTTTTGACCAGACAATAAAATAGCGGTAGACCTAGTTGATTCCTGTAATTGACTGCCTCCGCGCTAGACATAAGCGATTTTATTGTGCTATAAAGTTGGTAGGAAATAAGGTTATTTCCATTTGAACTCTTTTTTTTTTACTGAATGGCTGATCAAGGCGTGGTTTTAATATAGATCCGAAAGATGGTTTCAACAGTGTTTCATACATGCTCGTGGCAGTGGGTTGTATTCCCAGAACTTTTATACTTGAATTCCCCTGACAAGTGGTGAAATTAATGTTGTGTGGGTGTTTTGCCTTGCCTCTCAAATATCTCTAGATGGTGTATTAAACATATTGTTGTTTTAATCCATTGAGTTCACCTTTGAACGTAACACCGTTGTCCTTTTACATGCTATAGGGAACATTTTGCAGGCAAACAAGTTACAACATGTAGACAACTCTCGAATAGACACTAAATATATTCTAAACTAAATAAAGTGTATAACTACTGAAACACACAGACTTAAAAAGTTATTCAGTTTAAACAAATTGTTCTGTGGAAATCGCATATTTCTCTGACTGCGTTTCGGTATTCTACACACTTAAAACAGTAAAGACGTCAAACAAAGATTTAATTTAAAATCATGAATAATATTCAACGTTAAAACTGGCACACAATTAAAAACATTTTATTTAGGCCTATCTATGGACTTCAAAAAAGTTGACGTCTTTACATGTTTCGACGTTGCAACGTCATCTATAGGAAACAGGTAGAGTTGTCAACTTTTTGAAGGCCATAGGTAGGCATAAATAAAATGTTTATAATTGTGTACCAGTTTTAACGTTGAATATTATTTATGCTTTTAACTTTATACACAAGTGTCAAAATACAATAATTAAAGATTTAATTAGCAAATTATTCTTTTCAAAAATGTGATTCAAAAGTCCCTTTACTTTGTAAGAGTTTATACAAAAAAGTTTTCATTTGGTATTCGAGGAACGTTTATAAACACGAAAAACAAACTGTTCTTTTTTCTTATCCTTATTTGGTGTTCTTGTTCGAAGATGAGATAATCTATATGTAAGGCTATACTTAGTAACTCATTCATTCTCAAACACAACAGTTACAGATAATGTGGGGACGTTACGGTTACCAAATCAATACGAAACAGAGTTATCAACGTTTTCCGATATAAGCAACAATGTTTTATTACAAGCATAAATTCTGACAAATAGCTTTTACTAACGACCCTATCTTTTTACTCACGAGCAACACATATAACTTACGGGTTACGTGTGACACTTTAGTGGGCTAATTATCTAAAATAATGACCTAACATTTCTACATAGTTGCGTAACGTCACCTTTTAAAAATTCATGTTATACGTATGTTTTATGTATAGTTTGTCTCATCAAAAATATTCCATGATCAGTACTCCTTTTGATTAATTAAGTCTATTTGCATGATGAGCATTTTAATTAACTTTTAAGTTCTTCGTAATGATGATGATAAAAAAGGGTGAAAAACGTTATATTATCCAGCGGTTGAATTTATGGTATAGACCTACCACAACCCCCACCCCTATTCATAAAACGTAGAGGTGATTAACGACCTACCACAATCCCCCACCCCCTGTCCATAAAATGTAGAGGGGATTAACGACCTATCACAATCCCCCACCCCTGTCCATAAAATGTAGAGGTGATTGACGACCTACCACAATCCTCCACTCCTGTCAATAAAACATGGAGGTGATTAACGACCTACTACAACCCACACCCCTGTCCATAAAACATAGAGATGAATAACGACCTACCACAAACCCCCCACCCCCTGTCCATAAAACGTAGAGGTGATTAACGACCTACCACAATCCCCCACTCCTGTCAATAAAACATAGAGGTGATCAACGACCTACAACAACCCCCACCCCTGTCCATAAAATATAGATGTGATTAACAATCCTTAGTTTTAATACTTTGTCATCATCATACATCGGTTAAATATTCACATATTCTATACGTTGCTGCGGAAGGCTGTTGACAGAGATGGACCAACACTGCAGTGAGCCCATAAGCAATTTCAGTTCAATAGCCTTTGTCCTGTCAGAAAAAGATTGTTTGTTTGTTTCGGATAGTCGTGAAGAGCTTCACACAAGCCATTCCTAATTTTGAGAAAAGACACCAGACCAACAACATCACCGTCGACTCATGGACTATTCAAATCGAATAGGTGCAATTTAGCCGTCATTGGCATAATGCACTCACAGCCCCAAAATGCGGAGCGCATATTATTTTCTCGGCAACTGGACAGGAAGCTTGAATCACTGAATCTATAATCTTGCAAGTTAATCACTAGGTCTTATAAAAAGGAAAAATACTTTTTATAACGTCCATTCAACGAAATACGTCTTTAACTAGAGCAATTGCCATCTCAACACCTTGTCATAAACAAAGTTGTATAAATACATATTTTATCTTCCCTTATATAGTGAGCTTTGACTAGCTTCAGAACTTCTATTTTCGTTAATAAGTTTGTTTGTTATGGATTTCGCGCAAAGCTACACGAGGGCTATCTGCGCTAGCCGTCCCTAATTTAGCAGTGTAAGACTAGAAGGAAGGCAGCTAGTCATCACCACCCACCGCCATCTCTTGGGCTACTTTTTTACCAACGAATAGTGGGATTGACCGTCACATTATAATGCCCCCACAGCTGAAAGGGCGAGCATGTTTGGTGTGACAGGGATTCGAACCCGCGACCCACAGATTGCGAGTCGAGCGCCTTAACCACCTGGCCATGCGTTAATAAGTTTCTTACTGTCTAACCCTTCCAATAAAAACAAACAAACAGAGCAAATGATTCCTCTGTTAAATCGACCAGAAACACGTAAAATATAAACACATATAATGACAAAAGGCCGGTGTAATGAACTAGTCAGTAGTTAAATTGTGACAGATGTTCACTCTGTTACTCTTGGGTCGCATTCAGTCTATTGGCCGACTGGTTCCCCTCTCATCCGATTTCACAAATAATGTGTTTTTCGTATTTTAATTTAACAACATTTTTCATTGAAAAACAACCTTTTAGATCTTAAGAACAGGTAACACTTGAACCCAAAACCCGAAGAACCCTGAACGACATGAGCCTATAAGAAATTGTCTACTCTGCGGATCGTCCAATTGGTTACTCCAGCTCTGGGTTGAAACCCAGCAACTTGATTTAAAAGGGAACTGGAATTTTTAACTTGAACGTCAAACTGTATGATTAATGTGCTAAACGGCCGTTTGTAACTTGAGAGAGAAAGTAGCCAGCCAGCAGCTGCTACAAGAATTTACGTGGCTCCTGTAATCCAATAATTGAATTGACCGTCGCCTTTATATAATTGAAAGTGCTGAGTGGTATCACACCTCATTTCCTGGACCCTTTGATCCTTGGCCTGACAAGTAAACCACTAAATTATTCTAAAGGTTTTTATTGAAAAGTGACCCACCCCCACCCCCCAATCAGGGTGGTTCAGTAATAATGAAATGGAGCATCAGGTTTCGATATCCACGATGAGCACAGTACAGATTGCCCATTGTGTAGTTTTGTGCTTAATAAAGAAGTTATAATTATAATTAAGAAATTTAAAGAAGTACATAAAATTCATTCGTTTACTTTGTTTTTTTTATTGAATTCTGAAAGGATTAATTTCTCATTGGTTGCATGTAGGATAATCTTGCATACGTGGTTTCAACTGAATGATGCATAACGAAAATCTGAATAAATGGGTTGATAGTTTTGGGGTAATTTTAGTAACTGAGAAAACTTTGAAACTGTCATTACTAGCGCCATCTCTCGAGATTTTAGCATGCTTAAAACATAAAGTGTTTCATTTTTATAAGCTCTTTGCTGACCCGACGACCTAGATATGTGTTTATATACAGATCTTTTTAAAATGTAATTTTGAATAACAATAATAAAACTTTTAGTTCTTTTCAAAACGTTCTTTGACGCTGAGGTATATAACTAATTGACAATTTTTTAAGATATATATTACATGTACATGATTACCTATGTGTACGTATACTAAAAGAACATTTTGTGAAGAGTGTTTCACTGTTGTTATTGAAAACTATATTTCAGAAATCTTTACTAATCGGTAATAACCTATCTAATATGACTTTTATCTTCTGCGTTGCGTTAAAGTAAGAATAACCTAACTAATATATTTTCTTACGTCTCCAACTACTTTTACTACAAGTAAGTATTTTTGTAAGAATCTTATTCTCTATGTGATTTGATAACCATATATTTACAAACTATTTGTTTGAAGTATTATCTACTATATGAAGTGCTATCCATATTCTTACAACCTACTGAACAATATTTGTATCTCTTCTACAAAGTACTAGCCACAATCGCTAGAACTTGATAAGACGTTTATCTCCCGTATAAGAAATACTAACCCTATCCTTACCACTTTCTTTGGAATTAGATCTCATAAAAAGCGTCAGACATCATCTGTTGAATCAGATTTTTATCTTGCCCTATGTAAGCTTTTGGTTGTAAACCGTCTTTTGGGAAATAAGCGAATAACATATAGTGCAACACATCAAAAGGACGAGTTACTGGTGTTTTCACGAAGTAATGATCGGCCATTAATATCGACTTGATCTTCAAAAAATCAAGCAAACCTTTACGAAACATGCCATATTATAGCCGTTACTAATAAAAGAAACACGAAACAAGCACTTTTAGCACATCCATTTTCATCCTATAATTACAAGTCTCTCCTATCTGATAAAACTCTATATACCGATGATGACCCTGCGTCCGATGTCTTTGCCGTCACAATTCGTAATCCTAGTATATCAAGTTAGTCACCTTTTCCATATGTTGTTCACTTTCTAGAAAACTTTTATTTGCCTCGTGCTCTTGTACACGTCTTTACTTTGTCACATTTTGGGGTTTTGTATTTGTCCAGAATGAATAACTTAGAAGTAACATGATTCATGAAATATAACGAGCATGAGATGTAAATTAGCAATCATTTTCAGGAAAAAATTATTAACAATGTTTTTATTCAGTGGACAAAAACCAACAATATTTTTGTTAAATTGCGGTGATCTCCCTACAACTGTGATTCCACATTGTTCCTTATTCCTCCCTGCTTGTATCGACTTTTTAATTCAATCAAGCCTTTCGTCTTCAATCCATTCTCTAATCTCATCGAGTCAAGTAAGAGACTCTGTACCTGCCTCTCTCTTCTTTTCTCAATGTTACCCATTTGGTTACTCCAATATAATTCAACAGAGTCTTTATTCAGAAGGGATAGTCAACAGTGTGTTTATTGAATTGCATAAATCAACAAGATCTTCGCTCAGGGTTTTAACCAAGAAAGATATTGTTCAGGAATACAATTTAACGAGGTCTTTGTTTCAGAACATAAAACTAAACTTTTAGTTAATA
>NW_013665878.1:0-1762 GCF_000517525.1 Limulus polyphemus | reverse complement strand
AACCGGGTTTCGATACCCATTATAGGCAGAGCACAGACAGCCATTGTGTAGCTTTGGGTCTTAACTTCAAACAAACTACTCTCTCTCTCTATATATATATATACATACATGTAGATGTGTGGAATGTGTGTGCGCGCACGTATGTATGAATATATTGGTCACTTGCTACCAAATTCTATTTCAGCCTATAAAGTACCCTGAAAGGGTAAATGATTTTTCTGGCTAATGTAACGAATGTATTGCCTACACTTAACATTGAAATTTTAATTTCGTCCTTCGTTACCTAGCGCAGTGGTCTTTTTGATTGAAAGTTACCTTTAAGATAACTAACGCTACTAATGAGCAAACGGAAACGAGCTAATGTGGTAAAAGAGGAAGAAAACATTCAAAAGCGTTCTTGGGATCAGAAAGTTCTAGTATACATTGGGAAATAATACAGCTCCAAAAGAGAAAAAATATCCATTGTCTGCGGTAATAACTTTTCTGGCCTGTAAATAATTTAGAATGGTGTGTGCTTGAAATTACAGCGTGTCTCCAACTTTTCATGAAAAAAATTTCGCGTATTGTGTTTGTTTGTCATTGTTTCCTTCTTTTTACCTTTCATGCATATTCAATTTTTGAGGACTATGTTACAATAATCGAAACTCATATTTCGTCTTGTTGGCCTCTATAGAATACAAATATAGTAATACAGTGAACACTATGTCCTTTCTCTCAATAACGTAGCCCTGGAGATTTGAAGTCTATCATCATTCCGTATTCCAACCGGTGTATTTAATGTGTTTCTTTACTGTAGGTAAATAATGTATGACAGTGGCGAGCTTCTGGTGCTTCAAACAGGTTAGATAAGGCAGTTTGGGCTATAGAAAAGGTCGGGAGATCTATATGAAAATCTATTACTGCCTTTCCAAATGCTCTCACTCGAAAATTATCCACAAAAAGTGCTTTCACGTGACAGAACTGTTTTATCTTTAAGTGTGTACTGCTGTAGATTTTTTCCCTTGTTTGTTATGTATTTTGTTTATTTAAACTTTTGACACAAATGCTAGATTGTGAAATTGCTACCATGTATTTATCACTTGAAAATAACGAAGAAAAAGCATTGTCTTCCTAGCTTCTTTATATATTTTTGCTTGTATCAAAATAAATACATTTCAAATAAAAAAAAATAAGTAGAAACCGAATTTCTTCCAAATTTGATAATGCGGACTTCATAAACTGTTTAGATTTGTAGAAACACACTTTTTTTATTATCATATAAAAATTAGAAAACAGAGTTATGTCAGCGAAACAAGTATATTCTTTTTTCTTATTATAGATTGAATTATGTTTTTTAAAATATTAAAGCACAAATATATATCTGCTCTGTACAATATTGAGTTTAAGAAAACAAAGAAAGTAACATTTGTTTGTTATAAGGCTTTCTCGTTAAGCCAATTTATACACAAACTGTAGTGTAAAACTTAGAAACAAACTGTAGTGTAAACTTATACACAAGCAGTAGTATAAAACTTACACACAAACTGTAGTGTAAAACTTATAGGTAATATCATCTTTAACATACATAATTTGGTTAGTTTTCATAAAAGTATCTAGTTTTGTTGAGTTTATCATAAATATTTTTAAATTTTTTTATTGCAATCAGGAATGGTAAACACAGACCAGAGACAACAATATTACTAACTTCGTAATCCTTTATTGGAGCTGTAAGACAATATATGAACACAGTGTAAAAGTAGATTCCCCATATTACTAGAAACTT
>NW_013665877.1:781814-788061 GCF_000517525.1 Limulus polyphemus | reverse complement strand
TATCCCTATTAAATAGCCTGTAACCCTGTATTTCAAAGAAATTTCTGTCATCAAATTATCTACGTTTAACCATGTTTCAGTTATTCCCATTATATCAAAATCCTCCATTCCCACCAGTGCTCTAAAGTCATCTATTTTATTTCTTATACTTCTAGCATTAAAACAGTAACAATTAAGACTATCCTTATAACTACTTCTATACTCATTTCCTATGCTAAACTTCTCTGCCTTTTATTATTTTTGCATTTAGTTCTTCCTGGCCCTCACCACTGTCTAGTCCTAGTTTAAAACTGCCCTACATATAACTTCATCCCAACAATTAATTCTGGGCAGTATCCCTGAAAAATTAAGTTATGGCATTTTTCTTTGACTGCCTTTAACAATCCCTTGTACTTATTAATTAGCTCCTCTGACCTATGTTTCCCTACATCATTAGCCTGGGGAATATAATCTGATTCTTTTTCTCCCTAGACTGACTCCTTGCAAAAACATGGTAATTCATTTGTATATTTGGAGGTATGTGACTCCTTCCTCAACAAATACTTATACATTTCATTGATTCTGAGCAATGCTGCAACTTATTTGTATTATATGTCATGCTGGTTAACTTCTGCAGCATTAAGATACTACTACCAATACTTGATTCTTGATGAGAGACAATTTTTATTCTATGAGAAGTAGCACTGATAGCAATATGGATTCACACAATGTTTTTTGTTGACTTTGAACCTACATCAATTATTCAGGATAATATCAATGTTACATAAATGGAGTGAAAGTTTCAATTAGAGCCTTCATTCCAGACAGTATGATCATCAGTGGCAAAAGGTACAATATAGTTAGCATCAACAATTTCTTTAAGGGTTCTCCAAAAAAGACAGGCATGTGGATGATGTTATGATTTGAAAATGAAGTTTATTTGTGTGTCAAATACAGGATACACTAAGAAGCACTCAGTCTGGAATGAACTTAGCTGACCACTACAATGTTGAACACAATCAAGCTGCTACACCTGTATAGGTTAGTGGCCAGAACCATCCTACTTGTTCTACTTGTTTAAAATACTCAGGGCAGTGGTAGTCAATGCTTTGCATCTACCTTTTCGTGCCTGCCTGTCAGTGGTTGGAGGGAAATCTGCTGTAATTTTTTGATGTATAATCAGATATGAACAGATTATTCTAATGCCTAACATCCCAAATTTAAAGCAGAAGCTCTTTGCTTCTTGTACAAGTGCCATGTATTTAGACCTGATTGTTGCAATGGCATTGTTATCATGGGAACTACATCTGAGTACCAACTGGTAACCAGTGCAGTTGTGCCAAAATTCTTGTCCAGACAAAATGGAAAAAGTCAAATACTGAAATCTTTTTTTGAAATTATTCTAAAAGTTATATTTTTGCAAAGGAATTACAAGCTCATCCAGAATTACATACATAACTAACTAATTTCAGGTTTTAATCAAATTCTTAAGTATGCATTCCAGACTTATAGAGCTGACACTTCTAACTGTTACCTTTTTCACTTATATTGCTAGTTCCAAAATCTAACTGAAATTGTTATTAATACTTGAAAGTTAAGTTTCTTTTATTGGTAACTTTCAAACATTCAAACCCTAAAATGTATATTACCCAACACAATTATTTCTTATATTTTAAGATATTTTCTTAGTTATTGTGTATACTACATAATTTTAGGATCCTTTCTAATTAAATCTATCAACAAGAATTCGTATTTAATGAACCTTATATTTTAGACAGTTTTCTTCACAAGATATTGATCACACAAGTCATGAATCATAGTTACATTTTCTCTAGATTTTCTTCTAATATTAAAAATGTTAATGAAATGCTTTATAATTATCAGCACAAGTATTTAAATAATCAATAATATGTATTTAAAATGGTTCTTGTTCCATTGGTCAAGAAAACAAACAATCAGTATCATCTGGAATATTAGTCATTTCTATAAATTTTGTTTAAATGAAAATCTCTTTCATTTTTTCTTTTTATCATGAGTGAGTTCTAATTCTGATACCAAAAGTTATCTTGATATTGCACAAAACTATTCTTAAATATTCTTAAAATATCAGAAAATAAATTTTTAACTGTTATTTTAATCACTTTGCAACTTTATGCTAATGTTTTATAAAATATTTAAAATAATCAGTTAAATTCTAACAATCTTATAAAATATAGAATTATAATTATCTTTTAACTTTACTTTTATTCGATATAATAAAATATTAAGCTATGTCATTGGTATTTAACGACTTTTACTTACTGACAGTCATTGGACCACTCATAAGAGCACATAACTAGAACTTTGTCAAGTTGTAAGCCGGCCTCTTTCCTGTCTGCTATGTTCTGTGACTTCACATAGCTTGTCCAGAAGTGGGAGATTTTTAAAAGGGATGTCTAAGTACATCAAAAGTAAAAATTATTTCCGTTTCCATTATGTTTAATAGTTATTTTTTGTTCTTCATAATATCTAAACCCAATCATTAGTAATGAAATAAGACTACAACATTAATCATTTAATATTTTTAATCTAATATTTACCATGGACATCAATAATAAAACTTTAACAAGCAGCAAAAATTACTTTGTGGGCTTTAATGTGAATATTTTAATTTTATCTGGCTGACTACATGTACAATACAGTTAGCATAAGCAATTTTTTAAGTGTTTTCTAGGATGACGCTATGATTTGAAAATGAAGTTTATTTGTGTGTCAAAGACAGTACAAGTGAAAACAGTTTGAAAGAAAATAATCATTCAGCCTTCTGGATATATATACATCTGGATAAATTGAGCATTGTAAGCTCCACATGATTAGGATTATCAATTGGAAGTGATATCCAAGTTTGAGATGATCAACTGGTGGCTAGACTTCATTGGAAGATGAACATTCTGACTGAAGATATCAGAACACAGGACATTCTGATAGAAAAGCCATCTGTGAACATATTTTGTGGAAAGGCTGTGTAGATGTAAAAGTATCAAAGGAAAAGTTATTTGATCATACAGCTCATTTGAAGAACTTGAAAGTTTAATGTTGTAAGTTGACTGTAGGATGTGTTGCTACAAAATTGTATGATGGCTATGCATGATAGGAAATGCAGAAATCCTGGCAGAATAACCATGTGTAATACATGGTCTAACAAATGATATACATATATATATATATATATACATATACCTATAAATGAAGGGGTGGATTTAAACCCCAGTAGGTTCATGTTGGGCATCATAAGAAATTAAGATAATGAGTGAACATGTGATTAAGAGATTATGAGATTACCCTTAATAACAGAGTCTGCCTTTGTAAAATGTATGTAATGTTTTACTTATAAAGGGTTACTGTAAACACATTAGACAAGTTATATTGAATTATTAATTTTAAGACTGGTTGTTACTATAAAGTTAATGTCATACTGATCTATCTGCACTCTCATCATACCAACACGCCCTTTGGTACCACTTTGTGGCCCTAGCAACACGCTCTCTGTTTTCCAGTACTCGAATTATGATGTCACGCTTAACAACGGGCTCTCTTTCGATGACGAGGAACCCACTTTGAGACTAATAATGGCTGGAGACGGCTTGAATGGGTAATGAAGAAAAACTTTAATATAAGTTTAACATAACAGCAAATGTACAACGTTTTGTCATCATCAGGTACATCATCAGATGACAAAACCTTGTCGAAACGTTGTACATTTGTTGTTGTGTTAAACTTATATTAAAGTTTTTCTTCATTACCCATTCAAACCGTCTCCAGCCGTTATTAACGGGCGCTCTGATAGTAGAAAACTTCCGTCGTCATGGTGGTATGGCTACACCCGGCTTTCATGTCAGCCTAGCAATAACCTGTCTAGACAACTTCTGGTGGCATGACAACATCCGTCTGCCATGGCGACCTAGCAACGCGCCCTCTGGTTCTAGTTCGGAAGCAGCCAATCAGCGCGTATGTCTGAAGTATAGGGGTTACTAATGTTGTATGCAAGAAATTACCCTTCATTCTCAATTCATGTGGGAAGTGTGAAATGTAAACATACATCTGATGCTTTTTATACTTTACAGAAAATAGCCAATGTTCTAGCTAATTTAAATTGTGATTTATTCAAAAATTTCCTGATAAATACTTTCTGGACAACTCATATTTTGGAAGATAAAAAAAATTCTGAAAAGCACAAAATACTATCAGATATATAATCAAGAGCTTTTGGTTTCAGGTAAATAATTCAGTTTTATTTTTTGCATCGAAATTCTGTAGAAACCAACAATAACAAACAATACTCGTTCATTAACACGTCATTAATTATGCAAAGGACGTTGCAGAAAATTGTCATAACAGTAGCACAAAACTGGAATGATTGAAACTCAACAAAAATGTATTCGCAGCAATAAAGGAGAGAGAATAATAATATCTAATGGCCACTAAGTTTTGTTGTCCACAACTTCAGTTAGGGTGACATAATTCATAAAACTATTACATGACTAATTTCAGATCGAAAAGTTTCAGTCTAAATACTATTACGACTTGCTTTGGAACATTGTTACATTTGAATGTCCTACGAAGTGGTAAAACCTGTGAGTTCTGAGTGCAGGTTAATATCACACTATAGATGGCATGGTAATTAGAGAGTCGATAGTGATCATTGTTTTAGTCGTTTTCTTTGCTTCGACTTTAGTGCCCCCCCAGTGCCGCAGTGTTATGTCTGCGGACTTAAAACGCTAAAAACCGGTTTCGATACCATGGGTAGGCAGAGCATAGATAGCCCATTGTGTAGATTTCTGCTTAACTTGATCCCTCAGATATACCTAAATGTTTTCCCTTCTCTGAATTTTCTGCTTTTAACGGGAATGCCTTCTTTTAATCATATCATTTATGCAACTTTCTGCACCATGTTGTCTTTTGGATCATATATTTTCTCATACTATTTCATCTTATGATTTTTTACTTGTCCAAGGAGATAACATTATAAGATGGTCTCATTAGACGCGATCAAGTTCCTTTAGTAAATTTGGTGAAAGCTGAATCACCTGGCAGATGAGGCGTAAAATACTTGAATTCATCTCTTATATTCTCCAATTCCCCGCAAAACTGAATTAAAGCACCTTTTTATCTGAGATTATGCTCCAGAATATTTTGCTGTTCTAATGTTAATTTGTTGACATATTGGCATTAAACTGCGCGTATATATCGACAATACACTAGAGTGTATGGTGAAATACTAATTATTGTAGAAGGCTGCAACTCGAAAGGGTTGAGGTTTAATACATGATGATGACGCTCCTACTTTCGGCCGTGGGCGCATTATAAAGTTGATAGTAAACCACGTTATGCGATTCAAAGAATAGATAACCTCTTGTTACAATGGAAGCTACTAGCTGGTCACGTTCCTTCTAGTTAACAGTTTAAAATAAGGACAGCTATACCAAAATTTAATGGTGGTATTTGCTAAAAAGCTATTTCTTCCACACAATAAAACAAGTGCTTAATTACAAAATTATCATAACTCCTGCGAAACATTTACTTTCACTCAGATATATGTAAATGTAATTAAAATTTTTACAAGAACAATTTAATCTGGGGCTCGATACTAAGCCTAATAAATGACAAAGACCGAAAAAGTGCCATACTTCACCAAAATTACAGTTTTGACACCAAATCGCAATTTGCAGATCGCTGGATCGGAATCCGTTCCCAAAGAAGTTCACCCTTTCAGCTGTGGGGGCGTTATAATGTGATGAGCAATCCCAATTTTCATTGTAAAGAGTAGCCCAAGACTTGGCGGTGGGGAGTATTGCTTAGCTGCCTTCACTATAGTCTATAATTACAAGTAGCCCTCGAGCAGCTTTGTACAAAATTCAATCATTAAGGGACAAGGTTGAACCCTAATTTCTACAAAATATTTGGTCAAGAAATTAATTTTGCTTTTTTTAGATGAAAAAAAACCGAACAACTTATATAACAAAACATTTATTAAATGAAATAGTCTCCATTCTTATCGCCCCCAGTGGCACAGCGGTATGTCTGCGGACTTACAACGCTAGAAACCGGGTTTCGATACCCATGGTGGGCAGAGCACAGATAGCCCGTGTGTAGCTTTGTGCATAATTAAAAACAAACAAACAAACAAACCATTCTTATCGATGATACTTTTCCATCTTACAATAAACATGTCGGTGTCCTCTTTAATACCTTCAACATTTGCATACGTTTCCCATTAAGATGATGGTGC
>NW_013665877.1:780208-781647 GCF_000517525.1 Limulus polyphemus | reverse complement strand
TGCTGACTATAAATTTCTGCATTGATAGTTCGCTGTGGACTGAGGAGTTCGAAATAAATAACTCCTTTGATGTCCCACCAAATGCAAAGCATCACTTCCTGCGGAAGTGGGTTTAGTCTAGGACTGAGCCATTGTTTTTGGCGTTTAATATTCGCATAAAGAATCCATTTTTCATCACCGGTGACAATTTTGTCCAAAAATGGTTCACGCACATTACGCGCCAAAAGAGACGAAGTAACGTTCACACGTTGGAAACGATGATCATCGGAGAGTTCTTGAGGCATCCAAACAACTTTACGAAGTTTTCCAATATTCCTTAGAGGTTTACGTATTGTTTCATGACAGACATGTAATTTCAAGACCATTTCACGAATGTGTTGCCTTAGGTTAGACTCAACAAGCATCTTCAGAGCATTAATGTCAGTTCCAACATGTCGGCCCATGCCATCACAGTTTTTAAGGCTAAAGTGACCTGAACGAAATTTGCTGAACCATCGTTGACACTTACGAACGTTCAAAACATTTCCATAAACTTGTTTGATATTCTTTGTGGTAACAGACGCGTTATTTTCCTTCTTGTATTCAAACAGCATTACACGCAAAATGTGTGTCTCGTCGTGTGCCATCACTATAAGTGATTAGAGTATACTACACATTGCACATTATATAGGCTACATTAACGTGACGTTTAGGCGGTTCGTCCTACTATTATACGCGTAGCCAGACTGAATTTGAGGTTTCATGGTTCGCGACCCTTTGCAGCAAAAACACACTCTAGACTTTGGGTGCAGTATATATAAAAAACATAATGTTCAAATCCCACTATTTGATCATAAAGAACAGACCAAGAAGTGGTGGCGGGAGCTGTTGACTAGCTGTCTTCCCTCTAGTAAAATCAGTAATGCTCGGACAGCTTTGTGCAAAAATACTGAAAAGAATTAAACAGACAAAGAAGCACTATTCCTAAACAAACAAATAATAAAAAATCACACTGGATTAAAAAATACAAAGCAAAACTCGAAATATATATGTTTGCATGCACTTTTTGGATTAAGGTGACGAAAACTGTTGTAAAACATCATTATTTGAGATTAACACTCATTAAACGTCAATATTATAAAATAATACGATAATGTAGACATATTTTAAGATAAGTGAACTCTCATGTTTTTGATTACACAACAATTTATAAAATCATTTTTACTCACAGAAGAAATATGCAATGATATACTAATACAAAACAGGAATGTGCTGAAAATAAAGCAGAAACATACACTAATACTGAGGAGTCGAGCTGTATATATAAAAATGAAATAGAAGAGACACGTATTGATGTGCCAATACAGAAGTAACGTAGTAGGCATGTACTTCTGCAGAAGAGATGTACAAATACAGAAGAAATATCTAATACATAACTGAAATTATTGTGATCTATAGTC
>NW_013665877.1:773081-779255 GCF_000517525.1 Limulus polyphemus | reverse complement strand
GCTTCTTTTAAGGATTTCTAAGGTAAAATTAACACATAACTTCAATACTAACCAACTAACACATTCTTTACATTCAGTTTATGTACACCTTTCACAGTGGTCGTTAAAAAGTGTAACAATATGGAATATGCTACTTCATTTTGCTCTTATCGTAAATTAAATTATATGTTTATTTATGAAAACAAATAAATGAACTAAAATTCATCATCAGAGTCAAACATGGATTATTAATCAGTGTGAGAAAGGTGTGTAAGTTGTATTTTATGTTTAGCAATGGATAGTTAAGAATGAGGAGCAAAAACTATATGATAGAGAAACATGTCTATCCTCGTTTTAAAGCTTGAGTTGTAGCAGTTTGCTCCTCAATGATAGTAACTCTAAAAATCTACTTCAGAGATAAATATGAAAACATAAAACCGTTAGATTTATTAAATGTACTTGAAAAACAGCCACATTGGTAACTGGGATTATTTGGAATATATATATGAAAATATACAAATGCATATTTCCTGGCGAGTTTATAGCTCTCTAATCTGTGATTGTCCTTCAGATTAGAACATTTAGGCTTCAGTGGAGATCAAGTTCGAACCTATTGATAAGATATCCTTACCATCTGTTACATTCTGCCCTAATGAACTGTAAGTATTGAGATAAAGTACAATGAAACATTAGCTACAGTAACTGCTGTAATTATTACTTTCTGGTTGAAAGAGAGTTAATATACGTTGGTTAAATTTAACTTGTTTACAATCACCTGACCTTTTAACTTCGTTTCAGTTTAATAAATTTGTCTCAGCTGTTATATTGCATTTATTGTGTCAATATACCATGGTTTCCGTAAACAAATTTCGATATTCATAATAGAGAGAAACATACTCGACAGCCTGAAAAATAAACCCTGTAAAACAACCTAACAGAACTGTTAACCGAAAAATATGAGCATATGGTATAGATGATATTTTGTACGAAATCATGGTTGGTATAATAAAGTGGGAGTCAACAATCCAAAACTTTTATAAAGGCGATGAGAAATTCGTTTCTTAAGTTATTCTAACAATCGATTAAGTCGTGTTAAACACAGCCGGGTACGTAGTGCTATTGAAAATTCACGCATGCGCTTTCATTTCATAAACTTTGGGTGGCTTTTATGAGTTTGCTTTGAAAGATGCAACGCTACATTTTACTCTTTGTTATTCTGTTCTGAGATATAACCTCACTGTATTAACAAAATGATACATAACAGAAAGATATTAACTGACATTCAATGAAATAAAAAAAAAAGATTTGCTCTAGCAACTAGCTTATATTTACATGTCCAAATGTCATAAATGAACGAAAAAAAATGACATTACATCTACATCAAAAACAAAAGCCAATGCCGTAATACAAAAGGTTGGGAATGCTATATTATGGTAATTTTGAATACGCCAATATAAAGTCGTTGTGCGGTGGAACGGGCGTATCAAAACTACATTTTGGTATTGTTTAGCGTTCGTTTTGACCCAAAAGAGTGAACAAGAATAAGTGTTTAACCTCGTGCATCTTCACTAATTAAAGTTTCAATCCTTGATTTTATATATGACTGTGACATTTGACAGTTAATACACACAGTAAAGGAAGGAAGGAAGATGTCTGAATTGAACCTGATCCTCCCAGATCGCGCACAACCGATTCAGAGGCTTGGTTTAGCGTTCGTTTCAAAGCAAAGCCACATTGACCTATTTGCTGTGGCCACCGCAGGGAATCGAATCCTGAATTTAGTGTTGCATGTCCGTAAACTTACCGGTGCCACACCGAGAGATCTAAGTTGTTGAAACAATGAGATAAGCGGTGGCTATTTAAGGTGTATCCAGCCAACTGGTCTCTATGCAAAACAACTTGAGCGATGTCACGGAGGGTCAACTGCGCCACATACTGAGAATTGTTAACCAGTGAACGATTTTTTTCAGTTAACTATTTTGTGTGGATTATGTGAACAGTTTTACGAGATTTGATTTCTATATTTTATTTGATGATAATTGTCTCTCTTTTTTAAAATTTAAAACAAAAAAGTAATCGATATAATTCATAGACCAAAACGTTTGAAAAATAAGGTAATCAATCTAACGAACTACGTGACCAAACTTTACAACCCCCGTAGACGTTGTAAATACCTGTAAAAACACACCACCTAAAACCCGTAAATACGTGAACAACCATGCCTTACAACTTAAAAGCTGTGAATACTTGTTAAACCACTTTAGAAAGACTGTTGTCTAGAATCGATGCGTGACCTTATGTACCCTCGCCTTTTGACTTATATTGAATAAAGACTGATTTTGTTTAACATCGTATACGGTTTGTTTTCTTAAGTTCAGTGAAATCAGATTTTCAGAATATGTCTGTTGCCATTTTTAATATTTTTTGTAGAAATAGGAACTGTTTGTTTATTTCGAGATTTGTTTAAATGTACACAATAGTTATCTGCGCAAGCTGTCCACATTTTTAAACAGAGAGAATAGAAATAATACAGCGATGTCAACGATATCCATAGCCACTTATATGATTAAATAGTTGTATTTGACAGACACTGTTATAACCCATCAACTAGTGTAATTTTTTTTGGTAACGAGACGTGAACCACTGACCCTAGGATTCACAACCAAGCACCCCTAGCCATTACCACACGCCTGTCTCACCAGGAAATGTAAAAAGTAATACATAATGTTACTGTATAAAATTTGAACGTTAGAAAAGTTGTTGATATATCGTTAACAGTGCATGAATTCATTGCTTAGCTTCTTTCTTACATTAGCCTTGAGTAGGTTGAAAGTTTGTAGCTTTGAATACGAACTGACATCATTATCCTATTATTATTGTAGATTTACGTCATAAATTAATGACTCTTAAGACTTTCTGGACCATAATCCTGAAAACATGTAAAAAAATAACAACAACAAAAACCAAGACGTTACAACCCACAAAACGCTTCACAGACCAATGTTTTCGTTAACCATTATTCAGGTCAAATGTAGTTAGTTATGTATACACCACTTGCTAACAGTTCTGTAATATATTTCATAGATATGATCTCAGCAAACCCTTGTGAGTATGGGACGTGAACGTTCGAGAATATGACCGTTACTAGGGTCATGTGACCCCCCGCTGTCGTAACAATGATAAAAGCTACTTTAGTTTTATTCCTATATTTAAATACCAATCTTATATTTTATAAGACAAAACATCAATTACAGAACTAAAGATACAGAAATAAAAGTTTGTATAGTTACTCAGTGTAACATAATACAAAATGCATATTAAAATAATTATGTAATTTAATTTACTTATGGCTAATGATGATTACTTGGCGACTGCAAGAAAGTAAAAAATATATGCAAATATAAATGTAATTAACTTATAATTATACCTTGACATTCATAAAATAATTTATTGTGTTCTGTAGCATTTAACTGAAATGCGCCAGTACTTGGAACACAACATATGGCTATATGATGAATATTTAAGACTGTCAGGCTACTTACTTTTTGACTATTAGTAATATATATATATATATATATATATAGGTTGTGTTGGGCTAGGGATTTTTCTACAGTAGGTGTCTGGGACTTGTTGGCGATAAATTCGATGATTAGTGAACAGCACTCACTCCGCTTGTTTTAAAATAATATATTCAAAACAAGTTAAATGTATGTACAAAAAATGTTTTGTTGTATCTTAAATACTATACAGTTTTCTTGTTGTCAAAAGTCTACATAGACCAATTCAATTGCTTTAGAATTCAGTTGACAAGCCGAACTATCTTTATTATTATCTTAAACACTATCAGTGTATAATTCGCTCATTCCTTTTCTTCTCTCTCTATTTCTTCTTATATAACAACAGTATCAGTGTATAATTCACTTACGTTGTCGTTGAGTTACCGCAGTTGTATCCTGAACTTCTGATACTCGTCTGCTTTTTCGCATATAGGCCTACTTCCAAATAATCGTCTGCTTTTTGTCAAAATCCACACAAACAGGTTCAATTGCTTTCGAACACCCTTTGACGAGACAAATTATTCTCCTAAAATGTCAGAAAACTGTTAATCTCACTTTAACATATCAACCGTTAGGCTATTCACTCCTACGAAGGTTAACTTCACGTTTTCTAACCTTTCTCTGACCAAACTCTCACTCAACTTTACTTTTGGTTCTGTTCTAGTACTCTGATCTCTCGTTTGGTCGCCGCTATTTCATATCTCTCACTGAGGCGTTCTAGAAATCTCCCTAGCCTCGACATCAATAACTTACAAACAAAACATCCAACAATGGTATGCTTTTAACTCTCTTATTAAAAAACAACAACTAAACAATCATGAAATATTAACTCACAAAATAAATGAATTAATAATACCTACACTAAACAGTTTTATATCTGACAAAAACGTATCCACTTACATAACTATCAGTTTAATTGAAGGGATATCAGGATGGGGATCGAAAAACAACCTGAATGCTATGAAAATATAAAATGTCCAATATCTTCTTTATTTTATTATTATTATTTATTTAGATAAACTTGATTTTCACGTAAATCACATAAATTCTGTGTAGAAGAAAGGTCCACTTTTTTGACATATGTTATAGTAATGGCTACTCCCCTTCTTTATTGTATTTATTGTGTAATAGTGTAGCACTCGAACAATTGTTCTTAAGTAGCAAATAATAGAAATTTCCCAATATCGTACAGAAGGTAGTCAGGATCTTGTCAGGGGGGAAGCTCCAAAGCAGACAAAAAAAAGAGCGCACAACATGCACTCAAGGCACACATAAAGGAAATCAGGGAGGGGGAGGTTTGTGGATTTATTGAATCTTCAGGGGTGCATTTCTGAGCTTTAAAACCACCATAAAAATTATGTTGGTAGAAAGAAGAAAATATGCTATAGTTTAGTTGTTCAAAAATTAGCGATATTTAGAAATTACACTCAGTCTCTATTTGTACTGGGTTTATTACTAGGATCATTATAAATAAATTTGAAATGTGGTAAAAATTTAAGATTTATACTAACACAACAAATAAATACAACACGGGTTCAGGGGTAGAGTTTCTTGGCAACCAGGGAACCCCCTCATGGTATGCCACTATCTTACTCTATCTTTTAGAAGTGTTTATTTATTTTTTGACAGTAATCCACTGCAAATTATACTTGTGTAAGGTAAGAAACTGTGAAACGTCACTCAGATCTTGGAACAATAAAGTCTTATAGTTCGAGAAACCTAGCTTAATTCAAATGTTTTTCGGAGGTATTCCAATAACGTTTCAAGATGTCAAACATTTTAGGTTGTTTACGTTAACTTCATGCAACTATGGAGAATCACATTTTGACAGCAGCTCAAATGTTTAACTGATAATCCGAAAACAATCCTGGAGTTAATTTTTCCTTTGTCTCTGCAGACGATAATGCACTCATGTTTGATCAGTCTTTACACTTTGTTTTAGCAAAGACTCTTTCAGAAACTCATCACATCAATGTTTCATTCGTTTTTCAAGTGGAGTTGAATATGAACAGGAACTCTGCTGATAGTGCTTTTCCAAGGGCCACTTTTGGTGAGAAGCAGTCACCATCAGTTCACAGTACGCTGCCTTATTTTCAACACTACGAACAGTTGCAACCTGGAAAGTATGTTACATGTACATTGTACTTATAACCATGAATGGAATGTTGGAAACATTGCTAAATGCTTTGTGATGTGCTCATTGACTTCATGAAGCACTCCAGTACAAGACTTCTCTCCTAGCCTTCAACTTCATGGAAGGATTTATGCTGGGTGCTATTTCAACATATCATCTGTTTGATTGCCGCTCCTAGACTGCAAGGAATGGTGCCTGATTTTATAAACGTTCTATCTAAGATGACACTTCGATTTAACAGAAATTATTGGCATTTTTGTAACATATGGATTTGAATGCCTCTGACTGAATGAATAGTTACTTGATAAGTTGCAAAAATAAGCCAATATAGGTTCGTTCTGAAAGTATTGGTTTTGTTAATTGATATAATCACTTAGCTTAGTCACAAGCTCTGGAAAAAGGGGCAGAAACATGAAATTATTTAAGGTTGAAGGACTTGGTATATATATATATATATACACACACACACACACATACATTTATATATATATATATATATATATA